>NW_026607169.1:185000-187500 GCF_029890125.1 Rhinichthys klamathensis goyatoka
TGTTAAACATCTCCTGTTTCTTTAGTCTCCGCCTTTCCCTCAGCACTTTCTGTTCTGAATCCACGCGTTTCATCATCCATGCGTTATACAGTCAAACCAAACATTATTCAGACACCAGATATCATTTTTGATATGTTTTCACTAGTGTGTGCAGGACACTATAGTTCATTTCTGTAAGTGAGGAGAGCAAAATAAAGTAAACTGTGACATATAACACCCAATAATTCTTCATACAGTGACTACAAGTAAAGATTGGGACCAAAAATGATTCCTCCACTTTGAGCTGATCATGTTCTGCTGAAGTGTGTTTTCTGTAATTGCTAATGCTCTTTTTACACACACACTGAACAGCATGAAGCATTGCTTGGTCACTGGTTGAGCTAAACTGGTATTATCTAATTGTGTAGTTAAATTTAACAGCTGACAGATATTCAACATAATTCATGTGTGAGAGTCTAACAGAAGGACGGACAAAACCAGTCAAATATTGTCATATTTCATCCCCATTTTCTAAACTACAGCGAATAAACTGTGATAATGTGAGAAATGTTGAAGATGTCTGAATAAATGTGTGTTTGACTGAATCAGTGTGTGTTGAGGAAGCGTGTTGTGCCGCTGATGGTTGAAGCCGGTCACATTGAGCTGAAACCGCTGTAGACGAGCGCTAGCTGCTAGTTTAGCGGTGATTAGCGTAGCTGTGTGGATGAGACTGATAGAGGAGCGCTTCCTCTTCTGTCCACAAACACTCGATGTCAAACACATCCACACACACACACGTGCTCGTGTTTCTCTTCGCTCATGCGTGTGTGTGTGTTTCTGAGAGCGACTCTTTAACTCTTTCTCTGTTTGAACTGCTTCGGCTGTAAAAGCACTTCTGAGTATTTGTGCGTTTGACGGCTTGATTGTGTGTTTCGGCTTCTGAAGAGGATTGGGTTTGACTGCAGCCTGATTTACAAAGTCTTTCTCTCACCCGAATGTTTCGCTAGCGTTATGAAAACATTATTTCTGGATTATTAAACACCAGACAACTTTGAAAGAACGTTCTATGTGTGTGTGTGTGTGTGTGAGAGAGAGTGTGTTTGAATGAGTGAGTGTGTTTTTTTGAGTGAGTGTGTGTTTTATTGTGTGTGCTTGTGTGTGTGTGCTTGAGTGTGAGTGTGTGTGTGCTTGTGTGTGTGTGTGTTTGAGTGAGTGTGCTTGAGTGTTTGAGTGCGCATCTGTGTATGTTTGTGTGTGTTTGACTGACTGTAGGTGTGTTTGAGTGTATGCGTGTGTTTGAGTGAGTGTGCTTTAGAGTGTTTGAGTAAGTGTTTGTGTGTGCTTGAGAGTGTGTGAGTGCGCATGTGTGTATGTGTTTGACTGACTGTGTGTGTGTGTGTTTGAGTGAGTGAGTGAGTGTGCTTTAGAATGTGTGTATGAGTGTGTGTGAGTGCGCATGTGTGTTTGAGTGTGTGTGTGTGTGTGTGTGTGTTTGAGTGAGTGTGCTTGATAGTGTGTGAGTGCGCATGTGTGTATGTTTGTGTGTGTTTGACTGACTGTTTGAGTGTATGCGTGTGTTTGAGTGAGTGTGCTTTAGAGTGTTTGAGTAAGTGTTTGTGTGTGCTTCAGAGTGTGTGTGTTTGAGTGAGTGAGTGTGCTTTAGAATGTGTGTATGAGTGTGTGTGTGTGTATTTGAGTGAGTGTGTGTGTGTGTGTGTTTGAGTGAGTGAGTGAGTGTGCTTTAGAATGTGTGTGTATGAGTGTGTGTGTGTTTGAGTGAGTGAGTGTGCTTTAGAATGTGTGTGTGCACAAATGTGTGTATGTTTCTGTGTCACACCATTCAGATGAAATGTTTTATGGTTAGTATTTATTAGGTCTTCTTTATGTTCATCTCTGTGTTTCTCTGTGCTCATGTTCTCATGGTGAACGTGTTATCAGTGTAAATGTGAGTGTATTTACAGGCTCTGTGTGTGTGTGTGTGTGTGTGTGTGTTGTAGAGCGCGGTAAAGGCCGACAGCGACAGGCCATCCTGGGAGAACATCCGTCCTCATACAGCGACAACGGATACGGTCAGTCCTCATCAACCAATCAATCAATCAATCAATCAATCAATCAAGCTCACGTCATCTGAAATCTCAATCTGATTCATTACATATTAATAATATATATCCATTATATATCGCTCTTTAACTAGTTCTTAATTCTGATTCATACCGTTTCTTTTCCTTATATAAAGCAACAGCAAAATAAATACATTTTTTATATATATATATAATTTTTTGCAGGTTTTTTACTGCATTTTAATAAGAACAAAACATAATTTACATACAGGAGTACATATAAACACACATGTCAGGGGTAAACAACACATGTATGCATTATGCAACATTTTCAATCACAAAAAAGACATTTTACAGAAAAAAACTTGTACATATTAAACAGCTGTGTAGTTTTCCTTGCTTTTAAGTTTTTACATTTGGATATTGTTTCTAAATATATTTTAATATTAATTTCAACAGAC
>NW_026607169.1:192500-242500 GCF_029890125.1 Rhinichthys klamathensis goyatoka
GTCACACACACACAAGCTCTTGAAGCTCCGCCCTCTGTGCCGGGAGCAGCAGCTCATTTGCATTTAAAGGGACACACACGAAACAACACGTTTTTACTGACCGTCAAAAAGTGACAATTTGAACATGCTGTAAAAAATATCTGTGGGGTATTTTGAGCTGAAACTCCACACACACTCTGGGGACATCAGAGACTTATTTCACATCTTGTAAAAAGGGGCATTATACCACCCCTTTAATTATGACTTTTTAAGAAATTTAATTTTTTTATTTCTAGTTAATATGTCAATTTTAAACTATTTAAGTCATAATTTCGACCTTTAATCTCATAAGTATGATTAACCAAAGCAAGAATTAATTTTTTTCTTATGTGGCAGAAATGAATTAATCAGAGCGTAAACAACCATGACTTCATCAGTTTCTATATTAATTCATTACAGTGTTAATTTCGTTGACGAAAATAACGACGAAAATTATTCGTCAACGACATTTTTTCACAGACGAAAACGAGACGATAACTAAATAAAACCTAGTTTTGAATGACAAAGACTATGACGAAAATCTATTGACATTTTCGTTAACGAATAAAAACTAGACGAAAATGTTAGATAGTGACGATTTGGGAAGCGATCCGTCAGAACTGATGTCCTGCGTGTGTGGCAGATGCGCACATTTGTAGGCTACTGTAACGTGATCTACCCCGCGGTCATAAAACGTTAAAAAATGTGAACGTCTGGGAGAATGAGTAGAGCAGACATATAGATCTCTGAATAAGAGTGACGATGCAAAAAAGAGCTCTATTCGGTGCGGTTTTCTGTGCGCACACACCTAACCCGAAGCGTGCAGTCATGCACAATACACCTACAGCGCGCGAGTACTGGATTGAGCTCTCTTTCGTGTCTGAATGGAGAAATACACAACAGTATGTCTAAATGTCCTTTTTGGAGAGTATTCATGTAAACTATGCTGGTTATGTCTTAAACTGTGAGTGTGTCGGATGTGCATCAGTGCAATTGTATCCGCATGTCATTGGACATGATCCGACGTCTTAAAGTGACAGTGGCAATAAATCTAATGCAGTCCGTGTCCTTAATTTTGATCAAGCAACAAAAGAAAAAGAGAAAAGCATTCACTGTTTGTTAATAGCTTTAATAAGGATTAATTATATTTAATTCATACAAATAAATATGTCTGCTTGAAAGAATAAAGAATGATGTGTAAGTAGTTATAAGGAATGAATATATCATTCATTGTAAAGAAGACTGTGTTGTACTTTAGGAAAAGTGGTTTTATTTCATTTTAAGATATTTTTTAAGTAACAGCAGTTAAATCTGTATCTGTATTGCATGTTCAAACTTAAAAATCATTCATATTAACAGGTTAATAGATGTTTTCTCCGGGAGTATATGGGTTTGGAAATTTTAGAGAAATTCTAAATTAACGCATTACAATTGAACTAAACCCATTATATTTTAGTCGACTAAATCTACTGTAGATTTAGTCGACTAAAATGTTATTGTATTTCGTCGACTAAAACTAGACTAAAACTAAAACAATTCAGATGACTAAAATATGACTAAAACTAAATGGCATTTTAGTCAAAAGACTAAGACTAAAACTAAATCAAAATTTGCTGACAAAATTAACACTGATTCATTATCTGAAAGTTTCAGGTGATTTTACCCAATTTTGCAGACAAATTGTCCCCAGAAGTGAGTTAAATCTGACAGAAAAAAGGACATCCTCATTTGTAACAGTGGTATAAAATAAAGTAAACATTGTTTTTTAGTTTTTCCTGTTAGGGTAAGATTACAGTATTCATAACTAGCATTCGAAGCTTCGCCAGTGTCTGTTCTACTGTAACACACTGATTTTCTTCTGTTGTTTTGCAGTTATGCACAGAACACGACGTCCCAGGATTCATCAAATACAAAGTGTTTGACGCCAAACGTGAGTCTTGAGTTTTCATTAACCATTGATTTATGATTAATGTTTGAGTTTTCATTAACCATTGATTTATGATTAATGTTTGAGTTTTCATTAACCATTGATTTATGATTAATGTTTGAGTTTTCATTAACCATTGATTTATGATTAATGTTTGAGTTTTCATTAACCATTGATTTATGATTAATGTTTGAGTTTTCATTAACCATTGATTTATGATTAATGTTTGAGTTTTCATTAACCATTGATTTATGATTAATGTTTGAGTTTTCATTAACCATTGATTTATGATTAATGTTTGAGTTTTCATTAACCATTGATTTATGATTAATGTTTGAGTTTTCATTGACCATTGACACTGTTTCATAAATGTCCAGATTTTGAAACGTTTTTTCTTGGTTATACGAACCTTAAGGCAACATTCCATTTGATCATTTTACTCACATTTTTGGAATGTTACTTTTGAATGTAACATCTGAACGCAAGATGATGTCATGGAATGTTCACGTTTTTAAACTTTGAACGTTTTGAACATTCCGAAATAATGTTGTCATAACCTCTTAGGAGATATTTTTGTTAGCTGGTTTTACGACGTTAATAATTGGCTGTGAAACGGGTCCATTGATGAATTTTGCAACATTAATGTAGTTATTGTTTTTTATTACGGTGAAGCTGCTTTGAAACTGTGCCGTTTGAATCCACAGCCAGTTCAAAGACCATCTCTGGCTTGCTGGAGTTCGACAGTAAAACTCACGCCGTGGAGGTTCTGACGGTTCTCAATCACTATCAGATCCGGATACCCAGTAAGCAAACACTCTCTCTGTTTACCCATCAGCCTCTGTTCGGTCACTCAGCGTGATCAGAGTCAGAAATCAACTCACGTCAACACTTCATATGTGTTATGGCACATAATTCAAGTCCATGGCTGAATATTAGCATAAGAAAAAAATAAAAAAATAATAAAAAAGACTGGGAACCCAGAAATACAGATATTTAGTGTTGTATATATTTACTTAATATAAAGATAATTTTTTTTAATTAATTATGGCATCAGCAAAATAACTCATTGGGTGATGGTTGCCACAACTTCACTGCGGCATTTAAAAAAAAACAAAAAATAAAACATTCGTCCAGAAAACATGATAAAGTGTCCCATTCGTATATGTGGGAATCTAACGGTCACTGATAGATCTCGGTCTCCTATTAAATATATTTGAACATTTTACATTTCTTCCGGGAACGAACACGTCACAATATTCCTCATTATAATAATTCATACGCAGAATAAAGGGGCGGGGCCTGGTTGAGTTAGTCAGTAGTGTGTTAAACTGGCGGTTATTGGACATTTCCCAAACACACTCGAAGCGCCCGACCAATCACAACACACTGATCCAGCCGACCAATCAGAGCACAGTGTGCTTTTCAGAAGGAGGGGCTTCATAGAGACAGGAAGTAAACAGAGCGTTACTAACAGACTGGGAAGAAAGGAGCCGCAACAATGGAGAATATGAGGAAAATAATCAACATTCAAGTTCTAGTAGAGCCTAAAAACCACAGTTCACAGTTTGATCGTGTGTGGAGTAGATTGAGGATCTGAGATTAAGCATGACGTTTCTCTTGATGCTTTAACTGTGTCAGTAATCTGTGGTTTTGTTGATTTTCAGATGGTTCGAA
Source organism: Rhinichthys klamathensis goyatoka (assembly GCF_029890125.1). Taxonomy (NCBI): domain Eukaryota; kingdom Metazoa; phylum Chordata; class Actinopteri; order Cypriniformes; family Leuciscidae; genus Rhinichthys; species Rhinichthys klamathensis. Next base: position 196,120 of record NW_026607169.1, read on the forward strand.
CCCGTACACGCTGAAGCTGTGCTTCTCCACCTCCTCACATCTCTGAGCCGGAGCGTCTCCATCTCGGCTCCTCTACTCACGTTTCTGTCCTCATCTGTAAACCAAACAAGGAAACTGACACACGCACGCACACACACACTCTCTGGATGTAAAGAATAATGATGTCACTGACGGCGGGACGCCTAGACCACGGCAAACACAAGGAAGAGCCAATGAACGACACGGGCTGTTTCGTTCAATTTATTTGCTTGTCGAATTGTTTTTAGGGCGTTTTCCCTCGTCTGTTCTGACATACGATAAACACGACATGAACTGAAACACTGAATGAATGGATGAATGAAGAGCTGAACTGACGTGTGCATGACACTGAGGACATGGACCACGTGTCGTTTATTATTTATGTGTACAGAAGCAGGGTTTACTAGAGACTAAAGGACCGCCTGCTGGGTTAACCGCTTAGCTAGTCACATGACCTGTAGTCTGTCTGTGCATTTGTTGTAGTTCTGGGTTTGGTTAGATGATTGTGAGATGCTTTGATCAATGTCAGTGTTATAGATTGACTGCAGCCCTGATCCAGACACACGATCATCACGTGACGCGCAGGGTTTCACCAGCTGTGTTCGGTACAGTAGCGTAATAATAACCAGTGAGTGTGAAAAAAGCTGATTTTTTTCACCGCTACTGATCCAATAAGACGCCTGTAGTTTCATCTCGTTGCAGTTTTTGCTCAGCCGTCAGCGATGATAAATTACCTTTCCATTGAAAACGACGCAAAATAGAAATAAAATAAAACAAAATAAAAATTCATATTTTTGAATATGTAAATATTATACAGGTGAAACTGGAAAAATTTGTGCAAAAGTTCATTTATTTCAGTAATTCAACTTAAAAGGTGAAACTAATATATTATATAGACTCATTACATGCAAAGTGAGATATTTCAAGCCTTTATTTGTTATAATTTTGATGATTATGGATTACAGCTTATGAAAACCCCAAATTCAAAATTAGAATATTCTGAAAAGGTTTTCATAAGCTGTCAACCATAATCATCACAATTATAACAAATAAAGGCTTGAAATATCTCACTTTGCATGTAATGAGTCTATATATTATATTAGTTTCACCTTTTAAGTTGAATTACTGAAATAAATTAACTTTTGCACCATATTCTAATTTTTCCAGTTTCACCTGTAAAGGAACTGTATCTAAAATTAACAATGGGCAATTACTAATACAACAAATTAAATTAATTTAATTTGTTTTAATATTTTCTAAATGCAATTTATGTGTTGATTGGGTTTCATCTGCGCTACAATCCAGTCAGTTATTCACGTAATTTAAAGGATAACAAGTAAACAAGTGTAAATGTCACCATCATCATCATCATCATCATCGTGATGCTGAAGTCAGATAAACATGATCTCATGACGTCATTTCATCCGTCTGCTCGTTTTATTCCTGATCGGAGGCTTTACTAACTAGTTCCCATCCAACAAAAATACGTTCTAAGAATGATTTGTTAACATTAAGTTACGAAACATTAATTCTGAATGTTCTCTGAAAACATCTGGTTTTAAAATGTTAAGGGAACATTGCATTTTATCATTCCGCAAACATTATGGAATATTACTTTTGAATGTTCTCTGAAACTAGTAACATTTAAAAAACGTTCGATGAACTAAAGCGTTTCAGAAAAAACGTTCCATTAACAATGTATAAATAATGTTTTTGCAAGGTTTCTGCGGGTTTTTAAAGTCTTAATTCACTCTTACACAACTTAAGGCCTTAAAAAGTCTTAAATCAGAGCAGAAATTCTTAAATTCATAAAGTCGTGACATTAAACGTTGCATGCATTGCAAAAATGATGTTGTTCCTCAGTATTTTTGTCCTGTTTTCCAATATGTCTAATCATCTTTAAATCAAGATTTACATGAGATGCAAAATGAAGCTAAATAACATTAGTGAGGTTATCCGTAATACAAGAACAAATATCTGTCGGTGAGTTATGAAAACGTCCCTTTTAGGCCATGAGACGGGACCCCAAATTTGGGCTTCCGGTACCATTTTGAGGGATTACATTTCTTTTTGATTTTCATGAAGGTACACATCTCTAGTGTTGGAAAATGCGTGATAGCATCCGATCCATGGTAGCTTTCATTAGAAATCAACACTTATATCATCCTACCTCAAGGTAAGGTGTTCAGTGACTACAAGAGAGAAAAATGTATCCTTTTATAATTTAAAAAATTTATTTAAAAAAATTATAATTTTTTTATTATAAAAATGTATAAAATTATTTAAAGATAAATTAATTTATCCTTTTTCTTGACATATGTTTGAAAATCGTCCTCCGTAACCAAAAACTACCTTGAATCTAATGCTATCACACATTTTTCAAATACAGGGTCATATACCTACACAAAAATCACCATGCGGTTTAATCCCTCAAAATGGTACCAATCAACCCTCTGTCTCACGGCCTAATTGAATTAATCATTATTTTTCTTTGATCATAAATTCTGTTAATTTTGGTATTTTTCTCAGAATTCATATTTTAAGTATTTTTTTTTTGCATCTCAAGTAAATGTATCTTGATTTAAGCATCTTTAGACAATTGCGCTGAAAAAAAAAAAACAAGACAAAAATCATCACTTTTTTGCACTGCAATCAGAAGGTACAGTAAAAATTATTTCCATATTTTAGTGTTTGGCAGCAGAGCGATACAAGCTACTTTTTTGTGTTAAAAATTAATTGAAAAGCGATGGATGTCAATTGGAAGTTGCATATTGGTGTATTGTGTTCCCTTCCATTTATTCCTTAAATTTTCTTTACCTGGTCTTAAAAAGGCCTTACATTAAACTTCATAAAACCAGCAGAAACCCTGTTTTGTGTTAACGTTTTAGAACATTATTAAAGACAAAGTTCCATTAATGTTGCTCATTTGCACCTTAACAACCCTAGGTTTTACAGTCAGATCTGTGTCTCGGCTCTTCAGCGGCTGCAGCGGGAGGATAATAATGATATTATTATTAGTTAATGTGTGTAACTGACACATCAACACATCAGCAGTTCACTGTGAGCATGTGCAGTCATTAAACATCTGCAGGTCCACACGGCTGTCTGTCATTCATCAGGTCAAATGAGTTCGATGACTAGAATCAGTGTGTGTAATGGAGTTTAACAGATTAACATGATTATTGAGTTTCTATAGCAGCAGAAACTCTCAGTAAATATCTGGGAAATTATTCGAGTCATTTGACTGTCCTCATGACCAGGGATTTGCAATTTGGAGGCCCGTTTCAAACAAACAGTTGGACGCCCACATGAAACCATGGGGAAAAAAATGCATTAAGGATGCACCGATATTCAAATTTTGGCCGATAACCGATAATTCTTTATATTTGAAAGCCGATAACCGATATATTGGCTGATACATCTAAATTTTTATATAATTTTGAGAGCCATGTCCTAAAACACACAATTATAATGTTCAAATTATTAATTTATTGACAGATTTTATGCTGTGCATTTACTGTATTCTCCTTTTTGAAATGATTCCAATCATATTTCAAGCAATTCAAAACCATCATGTTGAACAGTGCGCATCTGAAGTGTCTCAGCTGAAGGAAATACTCCATTATTTATTGGCTTTAATATATCGGCCACATTTTCTTATCAAGGCGATGACGATAACAGTAAAAATTAACATATATCGTCCGATACCGATATGGTGGCTGATTTATCATGGACTCTCAATATATCGCGGACTCATTCAGGTGCTCGGAGATGCGTAATGGCTCTACTTTGGATTTCTTGCAAAATAAAGCAAAAACAGACAAGGTTCTGACATTAAAGTCCCCCTGTAGTCAATCATTGTATCCCTTAAAACTCATCTTTGATCACCAAAATGACATATTTGGGTGTTTTTTTTTCCTTGAAAAAAATGTCTTCATGCCTTAAAATATCTTGAATGTAACTCGACACCCTTGCCTCATTTAGTATGTGCGGTTCTATGAATATGCGAATGAGCCCCGCCTCCAGTCACTCACTCAGCTCAGAGATCCACTGGTTGACGATCACACGTTGATCTGATTGGTTACAAGGTCGTTTGTGACGTCAGAAACACCAGCGATTTCAAACCGTGTTTTTGAGACTGTCTTTGGTTCACTGCAGTTTTAAGCAGAAAATACTCAGCAATGCTGTCGACTTATGAACTTACACATGGTGTGTCTTAAAGCATATTAAAAACACCACATAGACACATAAACAACATTTAAAAGCTGGGTTTTTACTACAGGGGGACTTTAACATGAACGTCTTGTTTATTAAACTTGATTAAGGTCATCACATTTGCAATTGTGCTGATATTCGGGAAAACATCACTGCATATCTTGTTATAAATATTAAAAACAAGAACTCATTCAGGGACATTTTTGCCTCATATATCTTGATTTTTGGGTGGCATTTTGCCCCATGAAGTTAGAAAAAATGGTTTGTTGTTTTGATGACACTAAAAGCACACGAAGCTGTGTCACAGTGGCTCATCAATCCAGTTTGTGAAACTAAAATCACCTGAAGCAAACCCTCGGGTCCTTCTCGACACTGTTTCAGCGGCTCATGAAGGGTTGTGATGTTTTCATGAGACCTTCTTTCTGTCCATCTCTCACTGCATAAAGAAGAAGAAGAGAACAACATTCAGCTGCGGCTCTTCCCGTGTTTCTGCACCAGAGAATATGAAGACAGCACTGACTCCTCCTGATTGGTTCGTTTTAATCTGCCTCAACCAATGAGGTTCCGCTCTCTTAAGCTTAACTGTCCCTCATTGGTTCTTCAGATTCTCTGATCTACAGGTGAAACTGGAAATTTGAATATCGTGCAAAATTTCATTTATTTCAGTAATTCAACTTAAAAGGTGAAACTAATATATTATATAGACTCATTACATGCAAAGTGAGATATTTCAAGCCTTTATTTGTTATAATATTGATGATCATGGCTTACAGCTTATGAAAACTCCACATTCAAAATTAGAATATTGTGAAAAGGTTTTCATGTAAGCTATAATCATCACAATTATAACAAATAAAGGCTTGAAATATCTCACTTTGCATGTAATGAGTCTATATAATATACCAGTTTCACCTTTTAAGTTGAATTACTGAAATAAATTAACTTTTCCACGATAATCTAATTTTTCCAGTTTCACCTGTATTCACTTCATCATGATTCTTCCACCCTGAAGTGTGTTTGTGTAATCGGGTCATGAAGCTTATTATGAACAAATGTTCTCCCAGTAATCTTCGTTCAACATTGTCTGGTCCAAATATGCCAAATTTATATTTATACATCGTTCAAGGAACTTTTTTTTTCTGAAACACATAATATAATGTTTTTTAAATGTTGCTACGAACGTTTGCATAATGTTTGGAAAATGATTCAACCTCGATTCTTCAACCTGATTCTCTGCATTCAGCGCTGATGAACCTACAATAATCATGTATTTATGTATTTTTCAAACAGTCCTTTTAATATCAGCAGGATTTCAAAAGTGGACGAATAATAATGATCTGATCAGGAGGAGAGTCAAAGACTCGTTTCACTGATGAACAAGCCACAGTCAAATATAACTCATAAATTGTTGGTATTATCAAATAAACTGAGAATCATTATCCATATATTTTAGCAATCAAGTCATCAGCAGTTTAGAATCAGAACTAGTGATGCTAGATTTATTATTATTGGTCTAACGTGTGTGAAAAGGACAGTTCGGTCACACACTGAATCGTTTGCAATGGTTTCTCACATTGAAATATATATATAAAAAAAGTTCCTGCATTAAATTTTTAAAGTACAAGGGCCATTCCACCGAATGGGTGACATTTACTTGTTGTAATTCTTCAAAATTAAACTTTATTTTTTATCTTTTTCAACATTGAATCTAATACTACACATATTTAACTATTCAAAATGTGTATTGGTCAATCTCAGGCAACTTTATTTATTTTTTTACAAGGTTTAAGCAGAAGATGGGCGCATGTTTTCTCAATCCTGTTACCGAAAACCATGTGCCATTTAAAAAGCAAGTTTAAAAGCATGTCAATTAATTCCTTTGTTTTCCCCACAAGAAAGTGTTTATTTTAAAGAAATTGTTGGTTATATGTTCCAAAAATTGATATTTGTGACAATAAAATCACTATTAAGGCAAGGTGTATTTTAATAAAAAACACAAAGCCATTTTTTTCATTTTAAAGAAGACCGAAGCCTCAAGTTTATATATTTCTTAACAATTTAATTTATTAAATAATTGTATAAATGATGGGCCAAACAAAACTGATAAAAACAGTGATTTAATTAATTTTTTTTAGAAAAATGAAAAAAATAGTAACAGGACTGAAAGTAACAGGATTGAGTTTTCAAGCAAAAAGTTATCAAATACATGACATATGGCCACATAGTATATGCTAATAGCATGAGGACACTGAGCCATTTCTAGTGCCTTACCAAAAGTTTATATTTTTAAAATAAACAAATAAAATCTAAGAAAAAGTTTAGGTAACAGGACAGAGTGTTGAGATTGACCTTCTCAGTCGTAGTTACAATTTCATCAAATATACAGAAATTAAAATGAGAAGACTAACTTATGGTCTTCCCAGTGCCTTCAGAAGATCCAGATGATGCAACTTCCTGTTGAAAATGTGTCTTGTGGAATATTCCCAGTTTTTCAGAGGGGGTAATGTGTTAGGGTAACAGGACTGAGTGTAAACCCGGGGACATGACTAAAATGTGTATTTTATCTAAAATATTAGATCAAATGTATTTTTCTTTTTTCATTTTAAAGCAGATTGGATATAAAGTCACACAACAATGCAAAAAAAATCAGATTTCTGAAGGATTTGAATCATTATATTTCATTGTAAAGTTTAGAGATGGAGAGTGGGGACATGCAGAAAATGCATTTTTTGAGTGTTCTATGTAGTTTTTATCTAAGTTTTTAATTATACATTTTAAATTTGTAGTTAGCTTAATGTGCAGGACATTTTGCTTAATAATAAAATGTATTTTAGAGTTAATTTTCATGCAATTTTATACATATAATGTCCTGGGGACAGAAATGTCACCCTTTCGGTGGAATGGCTCACAACCAACTTGGATCATTTCAACTTAAATTACATTAAACTGACCTAAAAAATAAGTGGAATCTTGTATAACATAAAAAAGTTAAAAATTTATGTCATGAAATTGATATGTATTGAAAGTAATATTTTGACATGTAAAAACGTTGTCATGACTTATTGATCATATAATGTTTACAGTGAACGGGATACTTTATTAGACCCTGTACTGTACTTACAATTTATATCCATATAACAGTATCAGAAAAAAATTAAATATGGGGATGCTAAAGGTTTTTCTTTCATGATGATAGTTCCCAAAAGAAAGAGCCTTTTGTGCAATGGGAAGATTTCATGGATGTTCTTCATGGATCACGTCTGAAAAACTCACAGAGATTCATTGATTGATTGGAAAGTGTGAGAAAATGAGTTTGATCAGAGTCTGTTTTCCACATGATGTGATATTATAGGCTGATTATGAGCAGAGCTGAGGTTTCGCTGCACTTATGAGAGCTAATATAGTGAAATATGGTATAAATGAAAACATTTTATGTTTAAAATGCTCATAAATCGGCCAAATTATGTTTATATTTAAATCTAATAATAACATGCACGGGTTTGTTTAGGGCATAGATAATATCCCAGCGAACATTATAAGATATTGATATCTGGTTGCATGTTGGTTCTGATTTCAGGGTCTGTCCAATGTTTGCCATCAACATATTTTAATTTCCATTCAAAATTCAACATCCGTCCAACACTGGAGTCTTTCTGACGTTAAATTGACATGCTCTCAAAACGCTTTTAAAAAAGTGTTTTTTTTTTTGTTTTGTTTTTTGGTGTAACAGTTTTACACTTTTACATTTGTAATATTGAGTACATTGTAGCTTTAAATAATGAATGTACATTTTTGATGAGATTATGTTTAATTTATTTTGTAATGTCCAACTCAAACATTTACTTAAGTGACATCTAGATTATTATAGTTATTTATTATTGTGATATTTACAAATGATGGAAGTCAATGAGATGAACTCCCTAAACCTGTGTGTTCTTGTTTACTCACATGATGGAGGATCTGTGACCTCTGACCTCTGGACACGGACATCAGCACTGCAGAACAGAAGCTGCGTCTGTTGTGTGAAATTCATGTGTCACACAGAACATCTACAGCACACGCCTGATCACACATGTGACACACACACACACACACACACACACTTATACACACTCATACACTCACACACACACACACACGCTCACACACTCAATGCACACATACACGCTCACTCATAGACACACTCATATATACACACACACACACACACACACACACGCTCACACACTCATGCACACATACACGCTCACTCATAGACACACTCATATATACACACACACACACACACACACACTCATGCACACATACACACTCACTCATAGACACACTCATATATACACTTGCACACTCACTCATGCACACATACACACTCACTCATAGACACACTAATATATACACACACACTCACACACACACACACGCTCACAGTCACACACTCATGCACACATACACACTCACTCATAGACACACTCATATATACACACACACTCACACACACACGCTCACACACTCATGCACACATACACACTCACTCACTCACGCTCACTCATGCACACATACACACTCACTCATAGACACACTAATATATACACACACACACACACACACACGCTCACAGTCACACACTCATGCACACATACACACTCACACATAGACACACTCATATATACACACACACTCACACACACACACGCTCACACACTCATGCACACATACACACTCACTCATAGACACACTCATATGTACACACGCACACTCACACTCATGCACACATACACACTCACTCTTAGACACTAATATGTACGCACACTCACACACATGCACACATACACACTCACTCATAGACACACTCATATATACACACGCACACTCACGCACACTCACACTCATGCACACATACACACTCACTCATAGACACTAATATGTACGCACACTCACACACATGCACACATACACACTCACTCATGGACACACTCATATATACACACACACACACGCTCACACACTCATGCACACATACACACTCACTCATAGACACACTCATATATACACACGCACACTCACACACGCTCACTCATGCACACATACACACTCACTCATAGACACTTATATATACACACGCACACTCACACACACGCTCACTCATGCACACATACACACTCACTCATAGACACTCATATATACACACGCACACACACACACACGCTCACTCATGCACACATACACACTCACTCATAGACACTCATATATACACACGCACACTCACACACACGCTCACTCATGCACACATACACTCACTCATAGACACACTCATATATATTACACACACACACACACACGCACACTCACACACTCACACTCACACTCATGCACACATACACACTCACTCATAGACACACTCATATGTACACACTCACGCACACTCACACTCATGCACACATACACACTCACTCATAGACACACTCATATATACACACGCACACTCACACACGCTCACTCATGCACACATACACACTCACTCATATATACACGCACACTCACACACGCTCACTCATGCACACATACACACTCACTCATAGACACTCATATATACACACGCACACTCACACACGCTCACTCATGCACACATACACACTCACTCATAGACACACTCATATATACACTTGCACACTCACTCATGCACACATACACACTCACTCATAGACACACTAATATATACACACACACTCACACACACACACACGCTCACAGTCACACACTCATGCACACATACACACTCACTCATAGACACACTCATATATACACACACACTCACACACACACGCTCACACACTCATGCACACATACACACTCACTCACTCACGCTCACTCATGCACACATACACACTCACTCATAGACACACTAATATATACACACACACACACACACACACGCTCACAGTCACACACTCATGCACACATACACACTCACACATAGACACACTCATATATACACACACACTCACACACACACACGCTCACACACTCATGCACACATACACACTCACTCATAGACACACTCATATGTACACACGCACACTCACACTCATGCACACATACACACTCACTCTTAGACACTAATATGTACGCACACTCACACACATGCACACATACACACTCACTCATAGACACACTCATATATACACACGCACACTCACGCACACTCACACTCATGCACACATACACACTCACTCATAGACACTAATATGTACGCACACTCACACACATGCACACATACACACTCACTCATGGACACACTCATATATACACACACACACACGCTCACACACTCATGCACACATACACACTCACTCATAGACACACTCATATATACACACGCACACTCACACACGCTCACTCATGCACACATACACACTCACTCATAGACACTCATATATACACACGCACACTCACACACACGCTCACTCATGCACACATACACACTCACTCATAGACACTCATATATACACACGCACACACACACACACGCTCACTCATGCACACATACACACTCACTCATAGACACTCATATATACACACGCACACTCACACACACGCTCACTCATGCACACATACACTCACTCATAGACACACTCATATATATTACACACACACACACACACGCACACTCACACACTCACACTCACACTCATGCACACATACACACTCACTCATAGACACACTCATATGTACACACTCACGCACACTCACACTCATGCACACATACACACTCACTCATAGACACACTCATATATACACACGCACACTCACACACGCTCACTCATGCACACATACACACTCACTCATATATACACACGCACACTCACACACGCTCACTCATGCACACATACACACTCACTCATAGACACTCATATACACACGCACACTCACACACGCTCACTCATGCACACATACACTCACTCATAGACACACTCAAATATATTACACACACACACACGCACACTCACACACACACACGCTCACACACACATGCACACATACACACTCACTCATAAACACACTCACACACAATAATAGTCAAATCTGTGTGGAATGTGCAGGAATCCTCATTATAAACCCATAAAAGCTGATATTTCCCATTTTCATTCGGTTTAAATTGATGAACTAAAATAGCATAACTAAAGCTGAAATAGGCTAATAATTAATAAAAAACAACATACAGACATATTTAAAAAAGACAAAAACACAACACACAATAATTCAACCTTTAATTAAAAATAAAATGAAAATAGAACAAATAAAAATATGAATTAAAACATATAATAGTATCGCAATCATAGTAAATATCCCACAATTCTCACTTTCTCTCGCAATTCCGAGTTTATGTCTCACAATTCTGAGTTTTACCCCCCTCATCTTCCATTGTGATTCACGTTCATTACTACTGTATACAGTGACTGTACATTACTGTATACACTACAGTAATAATGAACCTGAATGTCAATGGAAGATGAGGGGGGTAAAACTCAGAATTGTATGATGACGTAGTGATCTATGGTAGTGATAAATGCACACACGGGAACATGAACGCGCCGCGCAGGGCCGTGATAAAGGAACGCGCAAGAGTGTAGCGGCGTTCGTGACGTCAGGCGCGTGCGATTATTTTGAACGGGGGTCAAGATGGCGGAGGATAGCAGCTTAAAGCACCGGAATCACACCGGGAAGAACTGCACAAGTAACCGATATAACGAAGGTAAATCCGGCGAGAGACAGCGCGATTGTGTGCGCGTTTTAACGGCCAATGCACGTTTAACGCGAGCGGAGCGCGAGCTGGCTGTTTGGCGGGAGGCGCGTGCAGGCCAGCGATCGCGCTGCGGTAAAAATCAATAATAATAGAATTAATTCATACAGAATTAGATAAACATCAGTAAATCAAAGACGTCAGGCAGTGTGAGAACGGTTTATGAAATATGACCGTTAATTTATGAAATCGTTGAGTGAAATCAGGAATAAAAAATCACCTGAGGACTGAATGCCGATGATTTCACAAGCGATCGATTTCCTTTTATTATCGTGAGTGTGTTTGTTCTTATTAAAGCTCAATATGAGCGTTTATACTTTTGACAGTTCCGTGCGAGTGTGTGTTTCAGTGGTTTGTGTTTATCAGGCCACAGGGGAACAGAGAGATGGAGAATATATCACTGACAGAACATAAACAACTGGAGATTTCAGATGAAAGATAACAGTGAAATCTGGACTAGAGACAGAATTATAATATAGAGCTGATTTACTGATAATGTTGTGTTTCTGGAGGGCTGTATGGCGGATTCTGGGGATCATATGTTGAATTATGTTTTGCTTATTATTATTATTTAAATTATGTAAATTTGGATTTGTGTGGTTTGGAAACATTAAGATTTTAAAATGATTTTGAAAGAGTCTCTTCTGCTCACCAGGGCTGTATTTATTTGATCAAAAATACAGTAAAAACTGAAATATTATTAATGTAAAACAGCTGTTTTCTATGTGAATATACAGTAGCTAACTGTTTAAATGTTTCTACAGGTGAAACTCGAAAAATTAGAATATGGTGCAAAAGTTCATTTATTTCAGTATTTCAACTTAAAAGGTGAAACTAATATATTATATAGACTCATTACATGCAAAGTGACATATTTCAAGCCTTTATTTGTTATAATTGTGATGATTATGGCTTGCAGCTTATGAAAACCCCAAAGTCAAAATTAGAATATTGTGAAAAGGTTTTCATAAGCTGTCAACCATAATCACAATTATAACAAATAAAGGCTTGAAATATCTCACTTTGCATGTAATGAGTCTATATAATATATTAGTTTCACCTTTTAAGTTGAATTACTGAAATAAATGAACTTTTGCACCATATTCAAATTTTTCGAGTTTCACCTGTATATAAAATCAAGTGTTATTTTTAACCATTAATATTATAGTAATTCGCTGACAGGATTCTTGTATTTATTTCTTGAGAAAAATTGACGTACTGTACCTGATATACATCCAAATAAATCGATATCGAATCAAATTGAGTTAAGATCAAAATTGAATTGCAAGCTTAATATTATTCATATTGTCATCTGCGTTTCATTCATGAAGGTTTCCTTGTGTTATTGCAGGACTAATATCTCCCATATTTAAGCAATATTTCCTCTCACAGGGTTTCCATATCTTTTTTATGAGGGGTTTGTTTATATATTGGATTTATATTGGATATTGTGCTGAAATTAACATTTTTCTTTTTACAATTTTTCACATACTGGGCCAAAATGCTCATTTTAAATAACAACAAGGCTTGTTTCTTCTTGTATTTGTAATATCGTAATAAATAATTGCACATTTTGTTTTTAGAAATATGTGCTCATTGTGCTGAATTTTTTTTTTTTTTTTACATTAAATGTTTTGCTTTCTTTTCAAACATTACAAAACAAAAATTTGTGGGGCAATAATGCTGATTCAAAACATTAGTGGTTGGTTAGTAAATTGCAACATATTATTCCAAGGTTACACATTTTTCCAATGAAAGTTAAGAAGTGAGATTTGATGAGTTTACTGTTGAACCCTGAATTTATTCTAATATTTTTTTGTGAGTGATTTTTCCCTCATGTTGCATCACTATATTAACATGTACTGTATAACACAACTCTAACAATGGTCTTAACGTGCAGTTCATGTGGCTTTAGCTAATAGAAGCACATGTGTATAGGATTATCAAGAGTTTAGGATTACGTGTTGAGTGTTTGTTCAGGGCAGTGGTGGGTTGTTTCTGTGTTGCTTTAAATAACCTCCCTGCCCCTGCGTCCATAAACTCTTTATTAATGCGTCAATAATCTAGATATAAAGAACCAAATGACTTCTGGGATGGAAACCTTAATGTGCAACTAACTAGGAAACACAAATACTAATGAAACCATCTTTTCTGCCAATATATCTCATCTATGTTTCAGCTGGATCAGTGTTTTTATGTCAAAGATTGTGTTATCGGCGGTTAAACCGGTTTCGGCCTGTTCACGTCTCTAGATTTAGCCCTAGATATGACTAACGCTTGTGTTTGTGGGAAACGTTAGACGAGCTGATGTGGGTCACTGCGTTTACCACATTCATGTTTTTTCGAGGACAAACGCAGTGATCCAGCAGTGGAGGAGGCCTTCTGGGACGTGACGATATGTACTATATTACCACTATATATAGTATATTACCACCCTAATGTGATCGCTCAGTTTCTCTCACACTCCTCCATGTTCTCCGTCAGGTGTGATTTCATCTGCTTCTGTTCACACACTGATCATTGATTTACAGTTGTGACGACAGGGCTACGGACTAGCATTAGAGAGATTTGGGGGGAGTTTAATCATAAATTAGTTTTGCATTTATAAGTGCAATATTTAATAATATTGCATCATGTTTATTTCTTGGAAATGCACATTTGACAGAAAAGCACTGAGCTCGAGTTGAGATGCAGATAAAATTAAAGTCCCCCTGTATTCAATAATTGTGTATCCCTTAACTCACCAAAATTACATAAATAATTTAAATTCTCACCGGCAAGAAAAAAAATAGGGCTGCAACTTGTTACATGTTAATGACAGCAAAACCTGGTTTGGAAAGGGTTAATCAGTCAAATCAAGTGATCATTGTTAGAAATGCAGATAATCAATAATGCTTTATTATTGAAAGCCGATATATTGGCCGATAAATCTAAATCCAGATTGTTATGTAATTTTTGAGAGCCTGATTACAAAAACAAATGTCTCACAATTAAAAGCACAATTATCGTGTTCTCATTGTAATGTTATGTAGCCGATATGACAGACTTGCGCTGCACATGTTTTTTTTTCTTTTTTTAAAGTGATTCTCATCATATTTCAAGCAATTCAAAAGCATTATGGTGAACAGTGCGCATCTGAAGTGTCTCAGCTGAAGGAAATAATCCATTATTAATCAGCATTTACAGTTTTTTTACAATCACTTTGCAACTATTTTCAGAACCTTGATGTCATTTTTCAAAACTCTAGACACAAAACTCACAGCGGTTATCACTTAACACAGGCTGTCTAATGTTCAAAACATTGCATTGTGCATTCACATCTTTACAGAAATCTTGCACTTGCACAATCATTGGTTCAAAAAACAAATTTACTGTGAAATACCACTGAAACATAACTATAGATCACCCACACACACGCAACCGATAGTTTCACTGTGTCATTGTGCGTACAATCATTAAATATTGTAGAACACAATAGGAGATCCAGGTTTCATTATGGTCTACATGTACAGTAAACACATCTCTGTAACAGCACTGCAGTCGTAGAGAGAATACACACATAGTGGAATCACTGAACAAAGTGTGTAATATATTGATGCAAAACACTACAGTACAATCACAACAGGTTTATTGGAATCAAATCAAAACAGAAATATTAAATATTAGGCTACATCCATGGATATTGTAGTCTAATTGGTTCATGCTCCACGCTAATTGGTGACAATGAATCTCGTTATCTTGAAACTGTCATGATTTACTGTAAACATGGAAGATTGTGTGTGTTTCCATACAACTATGCATTAAGAGTAACGCAACAGTTACTTATCATTTTGAGCAGTTGTATCAGTTGATAGTTAGATCATTGTAAGGAAATTAATAGACACTCGTTTGAAATGTAATGTGTGAATTGCCTTTTGAAATAGTAGTACTGTGATGTTAACCCTTGTGTTCTGTTCGATTTCTGTGTACACCCCTTATGAACCGGGTCAAATTGACCCTAATTGGATTCAATACAATTCCTCAAAAATCACACTATGAAAAACAACAAAGATTTAGAGACAAACTGTAAACTTTTAATATCAACATTTGTCAAACATTACAAAAACATTATATCTGAAAATATGATTTATGAAAATGTTTTTAAAACATTTTTTTTAAACAGTTTTGTTTTGACAAAATTGAAAAATAAACAGTATACTGAATTTTTTTTGCATATATTTATTTTTACTTTTTTTTTTTTTTTTTTTACATTTTATGCTTTGAACATCGTAACTGAACAAAAAAAATGTCTGTATAATGAAATTTTTTCATTTTCCTAAATTAAATTTCCCCAGTTTCCTAA
The DNA here is from genome assembly GCF_029890125.1 of Rhinichthys klamathensis goyatoka. Lineage (NCBI taxonomy): Eukaryota > Metazoa > Chordata > Actinopteri > Cypriniformes > Leuciscidae > Rhinichthys > Rhinichthys klamathensis. The sequence goes on from NW_026607169.1 coordinate 212,496, forward strand.
GACCTATTTTCCTAGTTTCATTATTCACTCACTGGGAAGTGAGAAACCAAACATAACAAAAACATACATCAAATAAATGTTTTTTATTTATTTTTTGGCTCTGTGAAGCTGCCTTTGAAAATCCTACATAAAAGTTTTGGTTGAAAGCTAGGTATTTTAGATATCTTGAATATTGAAATGAGAGCTTATTTTACTATCTGTGTCTGACAAAGATTTTCATCTGTAATTTGCAAATAATTCTGAACACTGTAATTTTAGCTTTTTCAAGTGTGTTTGGTTAGGGTTAGAGCACTTTTAGATGCACGTGCACGTTAGAACTGGAGTTGAAGTGCCCTTACATTCAGAAAATAAATGTTTTTATTTTGTGTCTGTACAGTTGCTTTTGACTGGCTGTCTATGAGGGTCAAATTGACCCGCGAACATCACGAACGTAACAGTAATTGTGTTTGTATATGTCAAAACACATCAGCATGTTGAAACTTTGCATGCATGTTCATCATGATAAATGAGAAAAAGTCACAAAATATCAAGACAAAAAACAAAGGTTAACCAGTATTTCCAACAACTTGAAAATCGAAACGGGTCAAATTGACCCGCAACATAACACAAGGGTTAAGTTGTGTCATATTGAACAGGTGATTTTTGTTGAATGAACAAAATGATCTAAGTTTTATGTGTATTGTATCCAAGCAATTGAGAAAAGGGTTAGAGTTTTGAAAAATGTGTATTTTGATCATTGGTTGTGAGTTTTGTGTCTAGAGTTGTGAAAAATGACATCCCGGTTCTGAAAATAGTAACAAAGTGGTTGTAAAAAACTGTAATATATCAGCTAAATTTTCTTATCAGGCCGATAACGATAACAGTAAATATGAACGTATATCGGCCGATACTGATATGGTGGCCGATAGGACTGCACGATATTGAAGAAAAATGCGATAACTCATTAAATAATGCGATATTCGATACGATAATGCTTAAAGTGTGTAAATTATCTTTAAAATATATTAAAAATGATATAACCTAAATGCTTGTTTCACATTGTTTCTGTGAGCAGAAAACATCCCTACAGCTTCTGAAGTGAACATCAGTGTTTTACTGTGTCATGAGAAGTGTTATTAACATCAGTGTGTTCAGTTATCCTACATTAGGGTTATTTAACAACAGAACGTGAATGATCAAATGTAAAAATAAAACATTGCTTAGTTTTCACTGTATGAATTAAATATACGCGGATTCTTATTAAAGCTACAGAAGTGATTCAGCCGAGAGCAGCGAGTGAGTTTCTCTTTGTCTTTTGTTCATGACCCCAAGCCGTTGCGATATGCATATTGCGATATTTTGATCATTTCTATATATTGTGCAGCCCTAGTGGCCAATATATCATTCATATCTACGGGTGAAACTGGAAAAATTTGAATATGGTGCAAAAGTTCATTTATTTCAGTAATTCAACTTAAAAGGTGAAACTAATATATTATATAGACTCATTACATGCAAAGTGACATATTTCAAGCCTTTATTTGTTATAATTTTGATGACTTACAGCTTATGAAAACCTTTTCACAATATTCTAATTTTGACTTGGGTTTTCATAAGCTGTAAGCCATAATCATCACAGTTTTAACAAATAAAGGCTTGAAATATCTCACTTTGCATGTAATGAGTCTATATAATATATTAGTTTCACCTTTTAAGTTGAATTACTGAAATAAATTAACTTTTGCACCATATTATAATTTTTCGAGTTTCACCTGTAATTATTACATAACCGTGCACATGACCGTGAGCTGGCCAAATGACCAAAACGCTCTCAGAACCGGTTTAGGAAACACGGGAATCTCTTCTCATGTTTGTTGTGTGTGTCTTTGCTCAGGTGTGTTCGGGGTGGAGGATGTCTGGCGTAAGATGAGCTCTGATGATCGGGACGAGGAACCGTTGCTGGACGAGGAGGAGGCGTTTGGGCCGATCCAGATCGTAATCGCAGATGAGGATAATCACGAGTTTTCTCTGGACGAAGACGCGCTGGAGCGAATCCTCCTGCAGGAGCGCGTGCGAGATCTCAATGTGGTGGTGGTGTCGGTGGCGGGCGCGTTTCGCAAGGGCAAGTCATTCCTGCTGGACTTCATGCTCAGATACATGTACAACCAGGTGAGAAACAGCACTGCAACACACTTGCACTACATATGAAGAACAGTAACGTTCACTTTTGTACGGGTTCTGGTTAGGAGTGTGCACGAATATTTGAATTTTCGAATATTCGATCTATAATTATTAGGGCTGGGCAAAAAAATTTTTTCTCGATTAATCGTTTTTTAAAATGTGTTCGATTCAAAATCAATTCTCAAAGGCCAAGAATCAAAAAATGTTTTTTCCATATTTATCCATCTATCACCCAAAAGCCAGTATTAGTTCTCCTCCACTGTTCAGGCTTGAGCCTCCGTGTTACAGCGAATGCTGGGAGATTTGATGTGTTTAATCTTAAACATAAAATAACCTGATCCTGTTTGATCACTGTTCTGACACTCGTCAGCATACATTTTTCATCTTGCATCAAAATCCTGTCTATTCATTGTATGCGTTTGAAATAATGAAATATAGAGTTGGGTTCTGTTTTAATGCACCTAAAATAAGAGTTTAATATACAGGTTTGTGGCTCTTAATTTCTTTTTATTAATTAACCACTTGTAAACTTATGTTCACTGTTCTTTTTTATAAATATAGGATTTGTAGACCCGAGAGTTTGCCTGGTGTGCATTTTATAATTGTTCTTGCTATTTGGGATAAGTAGGACCTAATAAATATAATAACTAAATATAATATAATATTATATAAAATATAATATAAATATAATAATACAATATAATCATGTGAGGACAGTGGGTCTATGATTTACCATGATGTCCTCGTGTGAGGACACAGTACTGGCAATAAAAAAAAAACTTGTGGTTGTAAAATGGTTGTAATTCAAGAATGCTTTGGAATATAGACATATGGTTGGTCTTGTTTTTACGAAGACATTTGCCAGATTATTGTAGATTAATAAATTATGATAAATTATGAAAGTGAAACAGAAAAAAAGTTATATAAGTTTGAGTTTATGAAAATATAGTATGTAAAAATATAATTATTTATATTTTATATAAAATATATATATTATAAAATATATTTTACTCTAAAACTGCTAGAAAATTAAAGCCAAAAATCTAAACAAGTTGTGTTCCAAATTTTAGGTTGATATCTCAAAAAATGAGCTTTCAGTAAGATTTTATTTGGGCGTAGTACCAAACTATTTCACTACATGGACAGCCAGCTTCCTTACTGACCATATAAGGGTGTCTCCATTTTCATATGTTTTGAGTGATCTGAACCATGTCTTTCCATAATTTCATACAATTTATTAAGTATACATCATATTCAGAAATAGTATGGGTGTTTTGGCAGTATTTGATTTGATTTCAACCTCTAATAAACATAAAAAGAGCACATATGTGCGTTATAGCTCGCTGCCGCATCACAAATCGAGAATGCATCATATTTTTCTTTATATTCTAAAAATGTTCAGACCTTTTTTCTCATAACATTTAATTAGTGTTATCTTTTGAACTCTTGGCATGAAAACCAACTGAGGTTTCTAACAATCTTGCATGATTTTTCATGTTTTTTTTTCTATTTCAAAATAAAGGCCTAAACACGCCAAATGAATATGAAATATTCTTGTTGCAAATTGATAAATTACTGCTATTCTGTAATTTATTTAAAAAAAACAGCCACCAAATATGAAAACTAGAGATTGTAAGCTTTCAAATGATACTTAGTTTGTCAATATTACTTTAGGTTTTTACTAAGATATTATTGTTCTAAATATATATGGGCAAACGTCCCACGTGGGACGGTGACAGTTAAGGGGATAACGTAATATAGTCCCAATGTCCTCAAACGAGTACTTCATATTTACTGATGTCCTAGAGTGCTACTATTACTAAAATATGTCAAATTTTAATCCCCATATGATGCTAGAGACAGTATTGTACATAAATACATTTGTTTTATTCATATAATTTGAATAGATTTTTTACCTGGGTCATTTTTCTTTCGGGAACTGGTGTAGAAGGGTTAGGGTTAGGGTCATTTTCTTCTTACTGACATTGGTGTAATGTTGTGATGTCACTACAAGATGGTGTGGGCAGTGCCCCTAAATGTGGCCAACATGTCTAAGATTTACAAATTTAACTATCATTGTGTCAAGAGGCAAAAATGTAATGTCCTCATATGAGGCCGCAGGGTCTCAGGAGGTTAAATCTATATTCATTGAGTCGAATTGAGAGCTATCGAATCGGAACATCTGAATCGATACCCAGCCCTAATAATAATTATTATTAAAAAATAAAATATTATTCGAACTTTACTACGTTGCTTTGCTGGCCGTAAATGCAGTGAATCCATGATGAATCCCAAGCACTAACTCAGTTATAATTAAATGCACTGGGTGGCGCTGTGGAGCGTGTTGTTTGAATTTGACATAATGTCGTCGTCTGCCTCGCGAAGTTTGGAATTACTTAGATGAAAATGATTTACTAAATGATATTACAAAATGGAATTACTTTTAATCAAATAATTAATGAAACTGAGTTATCATAATATCACCACCATGAGAAATCATATGAAATCCAAACCAGGGTATCCGCGGGGTATGGTATGGGTATGGAAAAGGTATTAAAATTAACTTCAAGATTCCTGCATATACCCTGCAAACAGCAGTCGAATGAGGAAAGAAATGTCCACCACTGCATTCACATTCATAAGCGCAGCTGAATGCCGAGATAACCTATCTGATAGCAAAATGATTTCGAGACATATGCTTCCTTTAAGTTTCGTTGAGGGAGACCGGTTTAAGAACAGAAAACACGGAAGTGCTGTTAGAAACTTCGCTTCGCACACCGTTATCTGTGTCGCTGCGACGTCTGTCAGCGCAGCGCGTTTTAATTGTTTTTCTCAACATTAACATGTGAAACAATATAAACACGATAACCATATGCTGACTCGAGTGCATATGTACGTTCTGTACGATAATTGGTGCAGTCTGCTTTATTACCGTTCGTGCTGCTTGAGCTTAAATGCTTTTGTTCTTTATATTTTTTGTTTACTCCTATTGTTTAATGTTTTCAACTAAAAGAAAACCTTAAGATATTTCAATCCGTCTATCATTCGATCAGTCGTTTTTTTTTATTTAATATTGAAAGTAGAAAAATTCGAAAATTTTACGACGAATTCAGAATTGATTTTTTGTTCTGAGGTACAAAAATGAATAAACGGCTTGAATATTCGATTTCTACACGTGGGCGGGAATGAAACGGTCCTTTCCTCTGATTTGTCAGCCGAAGATCAATCAACCAGACTAACGAATGGCTCGACACAACCTGTACCGGTACCCGATACGTGGATTTATATTGTAAGCTTGTTTTGTATTTTGCCTAATCGTGAGCTTGTTCAGAAATGGTGACAAAAACTAAAACCTTAAAAAATAATGTTTATCTTGTTAAACTTTATTTAAATAAACGAATATTAGATTTTTTTTTTAGCCCAAATATTTAAATATAATATTTTTTGAAAAATGCCCATTCCTAGTTCTGGTCCAGATTCATGACTGATTGTCGGATTCGACACACACACACACACACACACACACACTCATAGAGCAGCTCTTGTGATGCTGCCGATCGACTTTAATCCATTACAGCCGCTTTACTGTGAAACACTGATGTTTTGTGTTCGTCTGAAAGAGTCTTTTGTTTTGCTGTTGAGAGTATTATTGAGTTTGTCTTGAAGTTTAGACTGACGTCTCACACTGAACATACAGCACACAGGTGTCTCGTGACTGGAGCGGTTCAGAAAACAGAAAAGTCTGACATCAGGTGGCCTGTGATAAACAGCAGAGACAGTGCTGAACGTGTGTGTGTGTGTGTGTGTGTGTGTCTGTCAGAGCTCAGATTTATGGCTGGGTGGGAATGAAGAGCCGCTGACGGGCTTCACGTGGCGAGGCGGCTGCGAGCGCGAGACCACGGGCATCCATGCCTGGAGTGAAGTGTTTGTGGTGGAGAAACCGGATGGCAGCAAGGTAAAAATCAGCCCACATCATTCACTACAGAACCAACATCTGAAACCCCTCTACTGAAACACACAGCTCCAATAAACACTTTTTTTATCAGCCAAAATGAAATTTTAAGTCGGCATGAAATGAAAGTTGCAAATTATCTTCCCTTTTGTTCCGTATATCCAAGTGAAACGCTTCTGGAACAAGAACACATGTGGGCGGGGCTTGATTGTGTCTGTGGGGAATTGTTTGGATGGTTGTTGTTTGCTATTGGCTGATCTCATGTGAGTGACAGGTTATAGCCCCGCCCTCGTCATCAGAGAAGAGATTCTGATTCAAGATTATTAAAACGATAATGATGTGCACTAGGGCTGTCAAATAAAAATTTGAATTTTGAAATTCGTCGAATTAAAAAAAAAAACTGACGATGGAGGGAGAGAGTGTGTGTGTGTGTGTTTGTATTTAGTATTTTTTTTAAAAAATTTCCTTTAGTAAACCTGCACTTTATCAAAAGTCTTGCTATTTATTCAGATTTTCTGCTACTTTAATTTGATTCTACTCCTCATCTGTTGTGATTTCGAAACAGTTTTGGATTGTTTATCATATGTTAATTTAAAAAATCTTTTATAATATTACTTGCTGTTTTTTTTATTTTTTTTTTATTCTATTTATATGATATTTGTATTTTTGTAATTGAATTTTTGCCATGAAAATAGCTTTGAATGCTGACATGGCATTAAATAAAAGAATCTGAATCTGTTGTGATTTCAATTTGAAAAATGTTTCTCTAAAATAAAATGGCAAGAATAAAATGTTAAACTGCTGTTTGAGCTGTAAATCCATCATTTTCTGATCACATTATTTTAGTTCTGATGTGATTCTCACTCGTAGATCTGATCCGTGTGTGTGTGTGTGTGTGTGAGAGAGAGCGAGAGATCGGGTGTGTTCTGGCTCAGTAACCCGTGACCATCTGTGTGTTTGCAGGTGGCAGTGCTGCTCCTGGACACACAGGGAGCGTTTGACAGTCAGTCCACCATCAAAGACTGCGCCACACTGTTCGCTCTCAGCACCATGACCAGCTCCGTTCAGGTACGTCACGCAGGTTCAGTGACCTGTGATCATGTGACCAGAACGTTCAGTGTCCTGATGCGCGTCACGTGTGATCATGTGACCAGAACGTTCAGTGTCCCGATGCACGTCACGTGGGATCATGTGACCAGAACGTTCAGTGACCGGTGATCATGTGACCAGAACGTTCAGTTTCCTGATGCGCGTCACGTGTGATCATGTGACCAGAACGTTCAGTGTCCCGATGCACGTCACGTGTGATCATGTGACCAGAACGTTCAGTGTCCTGATGCGCGTCACGTGTGATCATGTGACCAGAACGTTCAGTGTCCCGATGCACGTCACGTGTGATCATGTGACCAGAACGTTCAGTGACCGGTGATCATGTGACCAGAACGTTCAGTTTCCTGATGCGCGTCACGTGTGATCATGTGACCAGAACGTTCAGTGTCCTGATGCGCGTCACGTGTGATCATGTGACCAGAACGTTCAGTTTCCTGATGCGCGTCACGTGTGATCATGTGACCAGAACGTTCAGTGTCCTGATGCGCGTCACGTGTGATCATGTGACCAGAACGTTCAGTGTCCTGATGCACGTCACGTGTGATCATGTGACCAGAACGTTCAGTTTCCTGATGCGCGTCACGTGTGATCATGTGACCAGAACGTTCAGTGTCCTGATGCGCGTCACGTGTGATCATGTGACCAGAACGTTCAGTGTCCTGATGCGCGTCACGTGTGATCATGTGACCAGAACGTTCAGTTTCCTGATGCGCGTCACGTGTGATCATGTGACCAGAACGTTCAGTGTCCTGATGCGCGTCACGTGTGATCATGTGACCAGAACGTTCAGTGTCCCGATGCACGTCACGTGGGATCATGTGACCAGAACGTTCAGTTTCCTGATGCGCGTCACGTGTGATCATGTGACCAGAACGTTCAGTGTCCTGATGCGCGTCACGTGTGATCATGTGACCAGAACGTTCAGTGTCCCGATGCACGTCACGTGGGATCATGTGACCAGAACGTTCAGTGACCGGTGATCATGTGACCAGAACGTTCAGTTTCCTGATGCGCGTCACGTGTGATCATGTGACCAGAACGTTCAGTGTCCCGATGCACGTCACGTGTGATCATGTGACCAGAACGTTCAGTGTCCCGATGCACGTCACGTGTGATCATGTGACCAGAACGTTCAGTGACCGGTGATCATGTGACCAGAACGTTCAGTTTCCTGATGCGCGTCACGTGTGATCATGTGACCAGAACGTTCAGTGTCCTGATGCGCGTCACGTGTGATCATGTGACCAGAACGTTCAGTGTCCCGATGCACGTCACGTGTGATCATGTGACCAGAACGTTCAGTGACCGGTGATCATGTGACCAGAACGTTCAGTTTCCTGATGCGCGTCACGTGTGATCATGTGACCAGAACGTTCAGTGTCCTGATGCGCGTCACGTGTGATCATGTGACCAGAACGTTCAGTTTCCTGATGCGCGTCACGTGTGATCATGTGACCAGAACGTTCAGTGTCCTGATGCGCGTCACGTGTGATCATGTGACCAGAACGTTCAGTTTCCTGATGCGCGTCACGTGTGATCATGTGACCAGAACGTTCAGTGTCCTGATGCGCGTCACGTGTGATCATGTGACCAGAACGTTCAGTTTCCTGATGCGCGTCACGTGTGATCATGTGACCAGAACGTTCAGTGTCCTGATGCGCGTCACGTGTGATCATGTGACCAGAACGTTCAGTTTCCTGATGCGCGTCACGTGTGATCATGTGACCAGAACGTTCAGTGTCCTGATGCACGTCACGTGTGATCATGTGACCAGAACGTTCAGTTTCCTGATGCGCGTCACGTGTGATCATGTGACCAGAACGTTCAGTGTCCTGATGCGCGTCACGTGTGATCATGTGACCAGAACGTTCAGTGTCCTGATGCGCGTCACGTGTGATCATGTGACCAGAACGTTCAGTTTCCTGATGCGCGTCACGTGTGATCATGTGACCAGAACGTTCAGTGTCCTGATGCGCGTCACGTGTGATCATGTGACCAGAACGTTCAGTGTCCTGATGCGCGTCACGTGTGATCATGTGACCAGAACGTTCAGTTTCTTGATGCGCGTCACGTGTGATCATGTGACCAGAACGTTCAGTGTCCTGATGCGCGTCACGTGTGATCATGTGACCAGAACGTTCAGTGTCCTGATGCGCGTCACGTGTGATCATGTGACCAGAACGTTCAGTGTCCCGATGCGCGTCACGTGTGATCATGTGACCAGAACGTTCAGTTTCCTGATGCGCGTCACGTGTGATCATGTGACCAGAACGTTCAGTGTCCTGATGCGCGTCACGTGTGATCATGTGACCAGAACGTTCAGTTTCCTGATGCGCGTCACGTGTGATCATGTGACCAGAACGTTCAGTGTCCCGATGCGCGTCACGTGTGATCATGTGACCAGAACGTTCAGTGTCCTGATGCGCGTCACGTGTGATCATGTGACCAGAACGTTCAGTGTCCTGTGATCATGTGACCAGAACGTTCAGTGTCCTGATGCGCGTCATGTGTGATCATGTGACCAGAACGTTCAGTGTCCCGATGCACGTCACGTGTGATCATGTGACCAGAACGTTCAGTGTCCCGATGCGCGTCACGTGTGATCATGTGACCAGAACGTTCAGTGTCCTGTGATCATGTGACCAGAACGTTCAGTGTCCTGATGCGCGTCACGTGTAATCATGTGACCAGAACGTTCAGTGTCCTGATGCGCGTCACGTGTGATCATGTGACCAGAACGTTCAGTGGCCTGATGCGCGTCACGTGTGATCATGTGACCAGAACGTTCAGTGTCCTGATGCGCGTCACGTGTGATCATGTGACCAGAACGTTCAGTGTCCTGATGCGCGTCACGTGTGATCATGTGACCAGAACGTTCAGTGTCCTGATGCGCGTCACGTGTAATCATGTGACCGGAACGTTCAGTGTCCTGATGCGCGTCACGTGTAATCATGTGACCGGAACGTTCAGTGTCCTGATGCGCGTCACGTGTAATCATGTGACCAGAACGTTCAGTGTCCTGATGCGCGTCACGCGTGATCATGTGACCAGAACGTTCAGTGTCCTGATGCTCGTCACGTGTGATCATGTGACCAGAACGTTTAGTGTCCTGATGCGCGTCACGCGTGATCATGTGACCAGAACGTTCAGTGTCCTGATGCGCGTCACGTGTGATCATGTGACCAGAACGTTCAGTGTCCCGATGCGCGTCACGTGTGATCATGTGACCAGAACGTTCAGTGTCCTGATGCTCGTCACGTGTGATCATGTGACCAGAACGTTTAGTGTCCTGATGCTCGTCACGTGTGATCATGTGACCAGAACGTTTAGTGTCCTGATGCGCGTCACGTGTGATCATGTGACCAGAACGTTCAGTGTCCTGATGCGCGTCACGTGTGATCATGTGACCAGAACGTTCAGTGTCCTGATGCGCGTCACGTGTGATCATGTGACCAGAACGTTTAGTGTCCGGATGCTCGTCACGTGTGATCATGTGACCAGAACGTTTAGTGTCCTGATGCGCGTCACGTGTGATCATGTGACCAGAACGTTTAGTGTCCTGATGCGCGTCACGTGTGATCATGTGACCAGAACGTTCAGTGTCCTGATGCGCGTCACGTGTGATCATGTGACCAGAACGTTCAGTGTCCTGATGCGCGTCACGTGTGATCATGTGACCAGAACGTTTAGTGTCCTGATGCGCGTCACGTGTGATCATGTGACCAGAACGTTCAGTGTCCTGATGCGCGTCACGTGTGATCATGTGACCAGAACGTTTAGTGTCCTGATGCGCGTCACGTGTGATCATGTGACCAGAACGTTTAGTGTCCTGATGCTCGTCACGTGTGATCATGTGACCAGAACGTTCAGTGTCCTGATGCGCGTCACGTGTGATCATGTGACCAGAACGTTCAGTTTCCTGATGCGCGTCACGTGTGATCATGTGACCAGAACGTTCAGTGTCCCGATGCGCGTCACGTGTGATCATGTGACCAGAACGTTCAGTGTCCTGTGATCATGTGACCAGAACGTTCAGTGTCCTGATGCGCGTCATGTGTGATCATGTGACCAGAACGTTCAGTGTCCCGATGCACGTCACGTGTGATCATGTGACCAGAACGTTTAGTGTCCTGATGCTCGTCACGTGTGATCATGTGACCAGAACGTTTAGTGTCCTGATGCGCGTCACGTGTGATCATGTGACCAGAACGTTTAGTGTCCTGATGCGCGTCACGTGTGATCATGTGACCAGAACGTTCAGTGTCCTGATGCGCGTCACGTGTGATCATGTGACCAGAACGTTTAGTGTCCTGATGCGCGTCACGTGTGATCATGTGACCAGAACGTTTAGTGTCCTGATGCTCGTCACGTGTGATCATGTGACCAGAACGTTCAGTGTCCTGATGCGCGTCACGTGTGATCATGTGACCAGAACGTTCAGTTTCCTGATGCGCGTCACGTGTGATCATGTGACCAGAACGTTCAGTGTCCCGATGCGCGTCACGTGTGATCATGTGACCAGAACGTTCAGTGTCCTGTGATCATGTGACCAGAACGTTCAGTGTCCTGATGCGCGTCATGTGTGATCATGTGACCAGAACGTTCAGTGTCCTGATGCGCGTCATGTGTGATCATGTGACCAGAACGTTCAGTGTCCTGATGCGCGTCACGTGTGATCATGTGACCAGAACGTTCAGTGTCCTGTGATCATGTGACCAGAACGTTCAGTGTCCTGATGCGCGTCATGTGTGATCATGTGACCAGAACGTTCAGTGTCCCGATGCACGTCACGTGTGATCATGTGACCAGAACGTTCAGTGTCCCGATGCGCGTCACGTGTGATCATGTGACCAGAACGTTCAGTGTCCTGTGATCATGTGACCAGAACGTTCAGTGTCCTGATGCGCGTCACGTGTGATCATGTGACCAGAACGTTCAGTGTCCTGATGCGCGTCACGTGTGATCATGTGACCAGAACGTTCAGTGTCCTGATGCGCGTCACGTGTGATCATGTGACCAGAACGTTCAGTGTCCTGATGCGCGTCACGTGTGATCATGTGACCAGAACGTTCAGTGTCCTGATGCGCGTCACGTGTAATCATGTGACCAGAACGTTCAGTGTCCTGATGCGCGTCACGTGTAATCATGTGACCGGAACGTTCAGTGTCCTGATGCGCGTCACGTGTAATCATGTGACCGGAACGTTCAGTGTCCTGATGCGCGTCACGTGTAATCATGTGACCAGAACGTTCAGTGTCCTGATGCGCGTCACGCGTGATCATGTGACCAGAACGTTCAGTGTCCTGATGCTCGTCACGTGTGATCATGTGACCAGAACGTTTAGTGTCCTGATGCGCGTCACGCGTGATCATGTGACCAGAACGTTCAGTGTCCTGATGCGCGTCACGTGTGATCATGTGACCAGAACGTTCAGTGTCCCGATGCGCGTCACGTGTGATCATGTGACCAGAACGTTCAGTGTCCTGATGCTCGTCACGTGTGATCATGTGACCAGAACGTTTAGTGTCCTGATGCTCGTCACGTGTGATCATGTGACCAGAACGTTTAGTGTCCTGATGCGCGTCACGTGTGATCATGTGACCAGAACGTTCAGTGTCCTGATGCGCGTCACGTGTGATCATGTGACCAGAACGTTCAGTGTCCTGATGCGCGTCACGTGTGATCATGTGACCAGAACGTTTAGTGTCCGGATGCTCGTCACGTGTGATCATGTGACCAGAACGTTTAGTGTCCTGATGCGCGTCACGTGTGATCATGTGACCAGAACGTTTAGTGTCCTGATGCGCGTCACGTGTGATCATGTGACCAGAACGTTCAGTTTCCTGATGCGCGTCACGTGTGATCATGTGACCAGAACGTTTAGTGTCCTGATGCTCGTCACGTGTGATCATGTGACCAGAACGTTTAGTGTCCTGATGCGCGTCACGTGTGATCATGTGACCAGAACGTTTAGTGTCCTGATGCGCGTCACGTGTGATCATGTGACCAGAACGTTTAGTGTCCTGATGCGCGTCACGTGTGATCATGTGACCAGAACGTTTAGTGTCCTGATGCTCGTCACGTGTGATCATGTGACCAGAACGTTTAGTGTCCTGATGCGCGTCACGTGTGATCATGTGACCAGAACGTTTAGTGTCCTGATGCGCGTCACGTGTGATCATGTGACCAGAACGTTCAGTGTCCTGATGCGCGTCACGTGTGATCATGTGACCAGAACGTTTAGTGTCCGGATGCTCGTCACGTGTGATCATGTGACCAGAACGTTTAGTGTCCTGATGCGCGTCACGTGTGATCATGTGACCAGAACGTTCAGTGTCCTGATGCGCGTCACGTGTGATCATGTGACCAGAACGTTTAGTGTCCTGATGCGCGTCACGTGTGATCATGTGACCAGAACGTTCAGTTTCCTGATGCGCGTCACGTGTGATCATGTGACCAGAACGTTTAGTGTCCTGATGCTCGTCACGTGTGATCATGTGACCAGAACGTTTAGTGTCCTGATGCGCGTCACGTGTGATCATGTGACCAGAACGTTTAGTGTCCTGATGCTCGTCACGTGTGATCATGTGACCAGAACGTTTAGTGTCCTGATGCGCGTCACGTGTGATCATGTGACCAGAACGTTCAGTGTCCTGATGCTTCTGTTTCTATGTGCAGGTCTATAATTTGTCCCAAAACGTTCAGGAAGACGATCTGCAACATCTTCAGGTGAGACTCACTGTTCAGTCCTGATCCATGAGTGTTTACAGGTCGAGTCAGGCTTAAACCAATAGTTCACTTGAAAATTACATTTGTCATCATTTACTCGACCCTCAAGTTGTTTCAAACCTGTATGACTTTCTTTCTTCTGCTGAACATAAGAGAAAAATATTTTGAAGAATGTCAGTAACCAAACAGTTTTCCAGTGTTTACAGGCTTAAAAACGGCTGAAAGTCATTGTGTTGAATGGTAAATATCAAATAGACGTGCCCAACATGATTTATTCTTCACAGATATTTTTTTTTTAGTTTGGTTAATTAATTTATGAAGCACGTTTAAAAAAAAATGTTAAAACCAAAGTGCTGTACAACAAATAAAGAGCAAACTTAAAACATAATTAAACATCTGAAAAACCAATGAAAATGACAGAATTAAAACATAAAGAATAAAAATAAGTCAAAATAAATTATCATTAGTGGATTATTTTAACATTTAAGTTGGTCTTGTGGCTCTACATGCTCTGGAACGTTGCATTTAGACTCGTTTTAATGCTCTAAATCTGTTTGTTACATTAAATAGTACTAATAATAAACAGTATAGGATGTTTTCTGTGCCGTTTCATTCTTCGTCTAGGTTCATACGTCAGATGGACGTCTTTGGCGTCTTTTCTTTTTAAAGGTGTCTTTACGAGAATTATGATTATGATATAATACTTTATTCTCAGACAAGTCTGAAATTTTTCTTGCAAGACAGTATCTACGTTTACACAAATCAACATCCAATAAACTTGATCCACAAACGAAACTATTGTGCAATAGTCTGCTGGGTCTGTCTTCTATTAAAAGAGGTCTATATTTCAAAGCATTCAAGAATTACAATCGCTTAAGTTCATATCTATGATGAAAACGGGGGCTGACGGTTAACAGGTTTAGTACGTCTCACTGTATCATGAATCCTTTGAGATGTCGTCATGTTGCAGGATTATACATGTTAAAGTGTGCTTCTGTATTATAATGTGTTTTTGCTTTTTAATCTTTTTTTTTCCAGCTCTTCACAGAGTATGGCCGACTGGCCATGGAGGAGATCTACCAGAAACCCTTCCAGGTACTGTGTGTGTGTGAGCACACACGCTGAGAGAGTGAGCGTGCGAGAGTGAGCGTGCGCGAGGGTGAGCGTGCGCGAGGGTGAGCGTGCGCGAGGGTGAGCGTGCGCGAGGGTGAGCGCGCGCGAGAGTGGGTGAGCGCGCGCGAGAGTGGGTGAGCGCGCGCGAGAGTGGGTGAGCGCGCGCGAGAGTGGGTGAGCGCGCGCGAGAGTGGGTGAGCGTGCGAGGGTGACCGTGCGAGAGTGAGCGTGCGCGAGAGTGGGTGAGCGTGCGCGAGAGTGGGTGAGCGCGCGCGAGAGTGGGTGAGCGTGCGCGAGGGTGACCGTGCGAGAGTGAGCGTGCGCGAGGGTGAGCGTGCGCGAGGGTGAGCGTGCGCGAGAGTGGGTGAGCGCGCGCGAGAGTGGGTGAGCGCGCGCGAGAGTGGGTGAGCGTGCGAGGGTGACCGTGCGAGAGTGAGCGTGCGCGAGAGTGGGTGAGCGCGCGCGAGAGTGGGTGAGCGCGCGCGAGAGTGGGTGAGCGTGCGCGAGGGTGAGCGTGCGCGAGGGTGAGCGTGCGCGAGGGTGAGCGTGCGCGAGAGTGGGTGAGCGTGCGAGGGTGACCGTGCGAGAGTGAGCGTGCGCGAGAGTGGGTGAGCGTGCGCGAGAGTGGGTGAGCGTGCGCGAGAGTGGGTGAGCGCGCGCGAGAGTGGGTGAGCGTGCGCGAGGGTGACCGTGCGAGAGTGAGCGTGCGCGAGGGTGAGCGTGCGCGAGGGTGAGCGCGCGCGAGAGTGGGTGAGCGCGCGCGAGAGTGGGTGAGCGCGCGCGAGAGTGGGTGAGCGCGCGCGAGAGTGGGTGAGCGTGCGAGGGTGACCGTGCGAGAGTGAGCGTGCGCGAGAGTGGGTGAGCGTGCGCGAGAGTGGGTGAGCGTGCGCGAGAGTGGGTGAGCGTGCGCGAGGGTGACCGTGCGAGAGTGAGCGTGCGCGAGGGTGAGCGTGCGCGAGAGTGGGTGAGCGTGCGCGAGAGTGGGTGAGCGTGCGAGGGTGACCGTGCGAGAGTGAGCGTGCGCGAGAGTGGGTGAGCGCGCGCGAGAGTGGGTGAGCGCGCGCGAGAGTGGGTGAGCGTGCGAGGGTGACCGTGCGAGAGTGAGCGTGCGCGAGGGTGAGCGTGCGCGAGAGTGGGTGAGCGTGCGCGAGAGTGGGTGAGCGTGCGCGAGGGTGACCGTGCGAGAGTGAGCGTGCGCGAGGGTGAGCGTGCGCGAGAGTGGGTGAGCGTGCGAGGGTGACCGTGCGAGAGTGAGCGTGCGCGAGGGTGAGCGTGCGCGAGAGTGGGTGAGCGCGCGCGAGAGTGGGTGAGCGTGCGAGGGTGACCGTGCGAGAGTGAGCGTGCGCGAGGGTGAGCGTGCGCGAGAGTGGGTGAGCGTGCGCGAGAGTGGGTGAGCGTGCGCGAGAGTGGGTGAGCGCGCGAGAGTGGGTGAGAGTGTGTGACAGAGAGTGTGTGTGCGCGTGACCGAGAGTGTACACGCGAGAGAGAGAGTGTGTGAGATCTCTGCAGTAACTCTGTGTGTGTTTGCGTGCAGTCCCTGATGTTTCTCATCCGAGACTGGAGTTACCCGTACGAACACGCTTATGGTCTGGATGGAGGAAATGCGTTCCTGGAGAAGAGGCTGCAGGTGGGTCACATGACAGGTCACATGATGCTGTAGGAAACCGGTTTCTCTTGTTCGTGTCACACAGAGCACTGGTTCTTAACGGTCACTGTGATTTTGCCAAGTCAGGACATGTTCCTGGCATATTTTCATTGTATTGACATACGCCCCCCAAGTCAAGACCGACATATTTTGTTGCGTTCCTGTCCGAACCCTTTCCTTTCTCTAACACTACCCATGACTTATGGGGAAATGATAACACTGATGTAGAAGCACCTAACCCTGGTTGTAAGCCTAAACTTGACATTAACTTGTCAAATCTGATTGGTTGATTGAATGTTGTTCCAGGATCAACTAAGATGTTGTACTTGATGAAATCACATTCACCGGCTCTCAAGATGAATTAAAATGATTGAAAAAAGACAAAACAAACATGAAAATAAGCTAAAACAATTAAAAATGGAATCACAAAATTAATTTTTGTTAATATATTAATAATAACAGTATATCAGTAAAAAAAAGTTTTAAAACAAGCCGCTTTGTCATAATTACTGACATTTAACACTTTACATCTATTTTCCCTCAATAACTAAATGTTTTTTTATTGAAGAAAACACATTTCTAGAACAGTTTTATTAATATTATTAATATAAGCTTTTATTTTTAGTTTTCATCTTAATTAGTTCTAGTCATTTCGTTATGTGCTCTTATTATATTAGCTATTTTATTTTTTTATTTAAGATTTAGTTTGTTTTTATTTATTTTCAGTTAATAATTGTTGTGCTTCAACTTAAACTTCAACATTTCTCATTTTCGTTCAGCTTATATTTATCTTTTATTTTGTTTCAGCCTTATTTCAATTAACAGAATTGTATTTAAATAATTTGGTTAATAATAATAATCCTGATCTGGAATACACAACATAATTCCTGTAATCACAAAATTAATTAATTTAATGTTTAATAAACCGTTAAATAATTTGATATCGATAAAACGGTAACACTTTACAATAAGGTTCGTTGGTTGACATTAGTTAACTACATTAACTAATAATGAACTGCACGTATACAGCATTTATTAATCTTTGTTAATCTCAACATTTACTAATACTTTATTAAAATCTTGTTAACATTAGTTAATGCACTGTGAACTAACATGAACAAACAGTGAACAGCTGGATTTTTATTAACTAACATTAACAAAGATTAATAAAAACAGTAACAAATGTATTGCTCATGGTTAGTTCGTGTTAGTTAATACATTAACTAATGATCCTTATTGTAAAGTGTCACCAATAAAACATTCAGCTTATTCATAACTAGGGCTGTCACTTTACGTTCGAAAATCGATTGCACAATCGATCGGACCAACCAACACAAGTTTCGAAAACGAAAATAGGGAATCGATTTTAACGGCCTTTTTTTATTTTTATTTTTTATAAACCAAAAATGTGTTTTAGGTGGACAGATCAATACAGCACACAGAACATGTAGGATGCTGGGAAATAACAATGTCTTTTCTGTTCACCAAATGCTTTTTAATATTCGCTATTACTTCAATGCAGGTGAACTAGCGCGAATTTGTTGCGTAGTGACGTGTGTGTGTGTGTGTTTGGGTGTGTGTTCAAGTGAGCCAGAAATGCACAGATTCTGCAATACGCAGCATTTAATATATCATGAGGATCACGAGTTGCGTATTTGCGCTAAATCCGCGCAGATTTGTCTTACACGAACTTCCCCAGCAAAGAAAGTGAGTAAACACAGAAACGCCAGATTGGCTCGTGATTTGACAGCGTTTCCCGCCACAGTTCATTTGTACCCGCATTTGGCGGGTCGAGGGTGTTAATCTCAATCCCTGAATGTTGCGCTCCTGTTTGTCATTGTGACGAAACTTCACGCCAATAAATCATCAGGAATATTGCTGACTTGTGCGTCGCAAGCGCCCTCTTTACGCTCGTCCTAATGCCTGTTAGGTGTCCGTGGATTTGCCTGTATTTGGTGTTGAAAATGGAAACGTCTTTAGACATGGAAAATCGAGTTTACAATTGATTCAATGAACACTAATGTCTCAACAAAGTGACAGCCCTAGTCATACCTGTTGTGCAGTGGCAGTTCTAGAGTCAGAAGGCTTGAGAACTCGATCACATGTGCTTGAATTACGCTGTGATTCTCAGGTGAAACCGAATCAACACGAGGAGCTCCAGAACGTGAGGAAACACATCCACTCGTGCTTCTCCAACATCAGCTGCTTTCTTCTGCCACACCCCGGACTCAAAGTGGCCACAAACCCGCACTTCGACGGCCGGCTACGAGGTGAGAGCCTGGATTATTCACACACTTGCTCCTAAATAGATTTTACAGTTCGCACACATCTCATTTTAGTCACAAATGTGAGTGAAACACTCGCACTGTCGAGTCCTGAATTGAGAAAGTTAGTGTTTTTTGACCTTTGATGCATGTAAACCTGTTTTACGAGACTCCAAAACAACATTAAGAGCCTTTTAGGGCTGACCTCTAACCGTCGACTAACCGTTTGTTGACCAGAAGAGGTTTGGTTGGACATTTTATTTAGGGCTGGGAATCTCTAGGCACCATTCGATTCGATCGGATTCAAAGGGCTGCGATGCTAAAACTATTATCTATCAGAGATGCACCGATTACAATTTTCTAGGCCGATTTCCGATTTTTCAGAGTTTGACCTGCCGATACCGATTTTAGCCGATTTCATTTTTTCTAACCACTTTACAGCACACACAAATATTTATTTTCTCTCTTTTCTTTTGTAGAACATTTTACAATTTGCATAGAACATTTTTGAACAGTAATCGCTATAAAATAGGACTATATAAATTACTCCTGGTGTGGGAAATTCACACATCTAAAGTGCAGTGTTATGGATGAACCATTTCCTCCTTTTCACATCCAATATCCAACTAAAAAAATGTTCATTTCAAAAAGAAATTTCATTTTCTTTTCTGACATATACTCCAGTTCTTGTTAAAACACACCAGACATGCAAATTCTGTGCATTTTGGGCACTTTTGTGTGAATCTTGTCCATCAAAAGTGTGCTTTCACTTTAATTGAGCGTGAGCAGCGCAGCAGAAATAGACTCTGCGCCGACACCCGCGCTTCACCGCTGCTCCTGCTCGACGCTCACGCGCGGCTCCTGCTCCCGGTGTGAATGCACTCAGTGATTTACATGCACGCCGGGAATAATACGCGCTGCTCACGTTTGCGGTGTGAAACGGCCGTAATTCACGAGGTTTCCTACATGTGCGTTCCGTGTGCACGTGTGATGTTGCGCGATGTTAATCATGCGCCGCCCGAGTGCATAAAATCGGCATATGTCAGACTGACCGGCCGGTCGCCGATCATGGCCGATCACGTGAAAATCGGCCAATTCCGGTCACCAGCCGATCAATCGGTGCATCTCTATTATCTATACATCTTTTTTTGTGTGTGTGTGAGACTATTTGGTACTTTTAAAGCAAAGTATTTATATTGACCCATAAAGAATTTACTTCCAATAGGCTTTATGCCGAGCGTCACGTGACCAAGCCGGAAAACAGATCACATCGCTTCCGATTCAGGTCTTTTGTATGTGCTTCATGAAATTTTTTGCGGTTTTACTCAAGATAACTTAAAAGGAGCAAGCAAACATGAGCATAACCAATGTCCCTCGCATGTGCAGGATGATATTTAAAAGTTTTTTAATTTTTCTTCTTCACACTAACGTTTAGATATTTAAATAGCATAAAACACCAATAACAAAGTGAACTTAGTAGGTTAGCTGATTACCTTAAAAATCCATAGATATCGTAGTTAGTTCTTACGGCCGTTAACACTTTCTCTGACAAGCGGATGCAATGAGACCCGTTTTCCGGTTTGGTCACGTGACACTCGGCATAAAGCCTATATATTTTATTAAAGGGATACTTCAGGATTTAGCATTAAGCTTTGTATTAGTAGAAAACCTGTAGTGTTTTCGAATTACCGTGCTTGAGACGAGAGATTTATGTATTTTTTGTCTGGAAAAAATCCTCCGATGACGCATTTTAAATACACATTCATCTTTCCAGAGGTGAAGTATCCCTTTAATAAAACAAATGGAAGTGATTTGGCAAGTCAACTGTAAGGTTACATTTGACAGAATCATGATGCATCTAATAATCAAATTTTCCCCCAACCCAAAACACAGAAAACTTAATCAATAAATAATTAAAATGTTTAGACGGTCTCCTTCTGATTTTTTCACGACACACTCATGATTATTACATTTGCTGTGTGCTCTGGCTTTATGCGTGTGTTTGAGCGCTGATTAGGCCATTAATGTATAGGCAATTAAAGGCTCGTTGTTATGATTTATGGCTTAATAATATAAACTCGTGATTAGTCGACTAATTGCTTAAATGAACGGCTACTAGTCAACTAGAAAAATCTTTAGTCAAAGGCAGGCCTAGAGCTTTTAAAATAGCATAAAAGATTGTCATTGGATGAAAATGTGTGGTATTTTATTATTATTATTATTATATACTGTGATATATTGCTGTCATAATTTCTTCAACTTTAATATTGGCAGGTTGGCTTTATATTTCAGTGCAGTCGAGTGGTTTAATATTCACAGACACAATTTCAGATCATTTTTTGACAGCCCTACTTATGATTAATTCATCCAAATTTAGCCAAATTCCATGAGATTCTGTGTTGTACAGTACATTTGCATTTTTATGAAGTCATAGAGCCCTAGTCTTCACATCTGTGTGATGATGTTTGATCATGTTTAAATCCATTGATGGCCCAAATAAGTATTGATCACTGAAATGGAAGTACTCACTCTCTCTCTCTCTCTCTCTCTCTCTCTCTCTCTCTCTCTCTCTCTCTCTCTCTCTCTCTCTCTCTCTCTCTCTCTCTCTCTCTCTCTCTCTCTCTCTCACTCACTCACTCACTCACTCACTCTCACACACACACACACACACACACACACACACACACACACACACACACACACACACACACACACACACACACACACACACGACTCCTGTATTCCCCGTGTGGCGCAGACAAAAACACACACACACACACACACTAGGGCTGCACGATTTGGGCCAAAATGATAATCACGATTATTTTGATCAATATTGAGATCACGATTAATTATCACGATTATTTGTTGATTTTAACCAAAACAAATTGTATTGTCACATAGGCTAATTATAACTGCTTTCACGTCCATATTGTGCTATTCCTGCTAATGTACAACTATGTGCATCAAAATAA
Source organism: Rhinichthys klamathensis goyatoka (assembly GCF_029890125.1). Taxonomy (NCBI): domain Eukaryota; kingdom Metazoa; phylum Chordata; class Actinopteri; order Cypriniformes; family Leuciscidae; genus Rhinichthys; species Rhinichthys klamathensis. Next base: position 234,444 of record NW_026607169.1, read on the forward strand.
AATAGGTCCTCTTATTCACCAAAATTCAGTGCATCTCCTTAAAGAATAAATAAAAATAAATAAAACAATAAAGAAAATGTAGCAAAACTTCAACAGGGCACTATTTTACATTGTGTAAATCTATTTTAGGAAGCAAAATGTAAACTTGCATTGTACCTGCATAATGGATGTGAATAAAACGTGCAAAATATACAATCAATAAAAACCAAATATTCCATAACAGAATGTAACCAAATGAGAACATTTCAAGGCAGAACTACACTATGGAAGTTCGGTTAATGGATGAATTTCAGAGTCATTGTTATTTGACGCTTAAGAAATGTAAAATGTTGTGGTACAGTGTCAGTGATTAGTTGTGAAGTCTTACTGCATAACTTGAATCTATTTAACCCTCCATATGAACGTTTATGTGCTCGAATTATTTCTATTTATTAAACAATAGTTCAAAACAAGACGTTTGTAGTAGGCTATGATTATTGGAGTCCATTAATCGAACTTCCACATGCCTCTTATATAGTAATTATATATTAGTATGTACCAATTTACTAATGCTCACACGACGGTCTCTCACGCGCACTGTCACTCGGTCTCTCTCGCGCGCAGACACACTCGGTATCTCTCGCGCGCAGACACACTCGGTATCTCTCGCGCGCAGACACACTCGGTATCTCTCGCGCGCAGACACACTCGGTATCTCTCGCGCGCAGACACACTCGGTATCTCTGGCGCGCAGACACACTCGGTATCTCTGGCGCGCAGACACACTCGGTATCTCTGGCGCGCAGACACACTCGGTATCTCTGGCGCGCAGACACACTCGGTATCTCTCGCGCGCAGACACACTCGGTATCTCTCGCGCGCAGACACACTCGGTATCTCTCGCGCGCAGACACACTCGGTATCTCTGGCGCGCAGACACACTCGGTATCTCTCGCGCGCAGACACACTCGGTATCTCTCGAGCGCAGACACACTCGGTATCTCTCGCGCGCAGACACACTCGGTATCTCTCGCGCGCAGACACACTCGGTATCTCTCGCGCGCAGACACACTCGGTATCTCTCGCGCGCAGACACACTCGGTATCTCTCGAGCGCAGACACACTCGGTATCTCTCGCGCGCAGACACACTCGGTATCTCTCGCGCGCAGACACACTCGGTATCTCTCGCGCGCAGACACACTCGGTATCTCGCGCGCAGACACACTCGGTATCTCTCGCGCGCAGACACACTCGGTATCTCTCGCGCGCAGACACACTCGGTATCTCTCGCGCGCAGACACACTCGGTATCTCTCGCGCGCAGACACACTCGGTATCTCTCGCGCGCAGACACACTCGGTATCTCTCGCGCGCAGACACACTCGGTATCTCTCGCGCGCAGACACACTCGGTATCTCTCGCGCGCAGACACACTCGGTATCTCTCGCGCGCAGACACACTCGGTATCTCTCGCGCGCAGACACACTCGGTATCTCTCGCGCGCAGACACACTCGGTATCTCTCGCGCACTTTCGAGCGCGCACTTGGACACTCGGTCGCTCACTGCGCGCAGACACAATCGGTATCTCTCGCGCGCAGACACAATCGGTATCTCTCGCGCGCAGACACACTCGGTATCTCTCGCGCGCAGACACACTCGGTATCTCTCGCGCGCAGACACACTCGGTATCTCTCGCGCGCAGACACACTCGGTATCTCTCGCGCGCAGACACACTCGGTATCTCTCGCGCGCAGACACACTCGGTATCTCTCGCGCGCAGACACACTCGGTATCTCTCGCGCGCAGACACACTCGGTATCTCTCGCGCGCAGACACACTCGGTATCTCTCGCGCGCAGACACACTCGGTATCTCTCGCGCGCAGACACACTCGGTATCTCTCGCGCACTTTCGAGCGCGCACTTGGACACTCGGTATCTCTCGCGCGCAGACACACTCGGTATCTCTCGCGCACTTTCGAGCGCGCACTTGGACACTCGGTCGCTCACGCGCGCAGACACAATCGGTATCTCTCGCGCGCAGACACACTCGGTATCTCTCGCGCGCAGACACACTCGGTATCTCTCGCGCGCAGACACACTCGGTATCTCTCGCGCGCAGACACACTCGGTATCTCTCGCGCGCAGACACACTCGGTATCTCTCGCGCGCAGACACACTCGGTATCTCTCGCGCACTTTCGAGCGCGCACTTGGACACTCGGTATCTCTCGCGCGCAGACACACTCGGTATCTCTCGCGCACTTTCGAGCGCGCACTTGGACACTCGGTCGCTCACACGCGCAGACACAATCGGTATCTCTCGCGCACTTTCGAGCGCGCACTTGGACACTCGGTATCTCTCGCGCACTTTCGAGCACGCTCCTGACACTCGGTCGCTCACGCACACTGTCACTCGGTCTCTCTCGCGCGCAGACACACTCGGTATCTCTCGCGCACTTTCGAGCACGCTCCTGACACTCGGTCGCTCACGCGCACTGTCACTCGGTCTCTCTCGCGCGCAGACACAATCGGTATCTCTCGCGCGCTGGCGCTCGCACGCAGACACACTCGGTATCGAGCGCGCACTTTCGAGCGCGCACTTGGACACTCAGTCTCTCTCGTGCACTGTCGCTCGCGCGCAGACACTCGGCCTCTCTCGCGCACTCTCTCAGATAGTGGTTTACAGAGCGCTAGATTGGCTTTGCAAAAAAAAAAAAAAAAAAAAAAAAAACTTTGCTACGGAGCGAGCGTTCTGTGAACGGAATGAGACATTTTAAATATCGCGCGAATTTGATCGTGGGAAGCCAAAATCGTGATCGTGATTAAAATTTGATTAATCGTGCAGCCCTAACACACACACACACACACACACACACTCTCTCTCTCTCTAAATATTAGTGCATGGACCAAACTGTTCAATAAATGAGCTTTGTGTGTGTGTGTGTGTGTGTGTGTGTGTGTAGACATCGATGACGAGTTCAAGAGAGAGCTGGTGAATCTGGTTCCGCTGCTGTTGGCTCCAGAGACCCTAATGGAGAAGGAGATCAGCGGCTCTAAAGTCACGTGTCGAGATCTCCTCCAGTATTTCAGAGTAAGAGTGTTTCCCAGCCGGTCTCCGTCACTCATACCTCGCTTCCACCAAAAAAGAACTGGTTCGGAACTGGTGCTGGTTCAACTTGCGAACCTTTTCAGAACCTGTTTGTTTTTCCACTGACTAGAGAGCCCAGCGAACGACGTTGTTACGTCGCCATACGTCTCAGCTTTCCCGTTCCCGTCGTGCTGTTGGTGACAGTAACCCCCGGTTCTAGTCCAGCAAAGAGTTGGTGCCGCTTTGGAACCAATCTTCCTGGCCGAGAACCGGTTCTTTGGCTGTCGAAACACACAGAACTGTTTCGCGAGTAGACACCGGCTCCGAACCGGCTCTCAAGATGCTTTGGTGGGAAACGGGTATCTGATGTTTGCTGGGACTGACCGTGTGTTTCTGTCTCAGGCCTACATGAAGATCTATCAGGGCGAGGAGCTGCCGCACCCCAAGTCCATGTTACAGGTACAGACGCGCACAGAATACTGCTCTGCCACAGTCATGATTTAGTCAATTGCATTTTTTTTTTAAAATTTTATGTATTATTTTATTTGTTTATTTTTATTTATTTTTCCCCCCATTAAATGTAAGGCAAATGTCAAAAGCACTAAACATTCCTGTTATGTTGTATATTTTGTCAATTTATTTAGTTTTTTTATGCATTTATTATTTATTTTTTTGTATTTGTCAAAAGCACTAAACATTTTTTAATTTCCAGTCTTTTTTTATTTTGGTAAATTGTACATTTTATCAAATTATCTTATTTTTGTATTTAATAATTTATCTTATTAAAGTAGTATTCTATTTTTATTTTATTTATTTCCTGTAAACTTTATAAGGCAGATAAGCACTAAACATCTTACATTTTCACGTAGTTATTTCTGTTATGTTACATAATTTATCCATTTATTTTTGTGCATTTATTTTATTCATTTTAATGTATTATTCTTTCAGTTGTTTATTTTTATTTATTTTGAAGTTTCCCCCTAGTAAACTTTCTACGGCAGTTATATTATATATTTTATCAATTAATTGTACATTTTTGTGTATTAATTATTTATTTATTTTGTATTTATTATTCTAGTTTACATTTACACTACCGTTCAAAAGTTTGGGGTCGGTACGATTTTAAATACTTTTAAAAGAATTCTCTTCTGCTAACCATGGCTGCGCTTATTTAATTAAAAAAACAACGAAAATCAGTTATAGTATTAAATATTATTCCAGTGTAAATCAGCTGTTTTCTGTGTGAATATATAGTAAAGTGTAATTTATTCCTGTGATCAAAGCTGAATTTTCAGCATCACCAGTGTCAGTGTCTTCAGTGTCAAATGATCCTTCACAAATCAGTATAATATGAGGGTTTGATGCTCAAGAAACATTTATTATTATTATCAATGTTGAAACAGTTGTTGGTCTGTCAGTTGTTCAGTTTTTTTTTTTTTTTTTTGGATTGATGAATAGGAAGTTCAAAAAAACAGCATTTGTTTGAAATAGAATCTTTTGAAACATTATAAATGTCTTTACTGTCACTTTCGATCAAATTAAGTATTGATTTCTTTCCTCCAAAAAATAAAAATAAAATTCTCACTGACCCCAAACTTTTGAACGGTAGTGTACATTTACATTTAGTCATTTAGCAGACGCTTTTATCCAAAGCGACTTACATCTGAGGACTAAAGCAAGCGAGTCATCGTGAAGAGGGAAGACCGACGCAAGAAGTGCTCAAAATACAAAGTTCAGGCATTGCTCAGAGTAGCAAAAGCCAGACAAGGGAAGATTTAAAAGGGAAGGAAAGATTTAAAAGAGAATAATTTTTTTAATTTTTTTATTTTATTTATTTTATTTATGTTAAAGACCCACTCCGATGAAAATAATGTTTTTCTAGGTGTTAACATGTTCTTGTGGCATTTTTCTGATGTTAGAGGACATATCTTGAGAAAAATCAGCTCAAAGTTGTATTTCTGAGTATTTCTACATTCAAATGGCTGTGAATCAGTAGCAGACGCTAAAATGCCGGCTAAAATAGACTGGAGTTGTGACGTAGTAACTCCACTGGGCGTCTCCACACGCGACGTCTTGGAGTGAAATAATGATTAGTGATCGGTGATAACTTTGATTAACTTCGGATAATAATAATTAACGTGTATATAACACTGTTGCCCCACCAGTATTGGGGGTGTAAGCTAGCGGGAGAGACAGAGCTCTCAGCAACGGGCAGGGGGAGGGTCGTCTCCGTGCCAATGGCTCCGCCCACAACGCAGAGGCGAATTGCTAATGAGCTACTGCCGCTCTGCTGAAGCGAAGTCCCAGAAAACGGCACAGGTTTTGTGATTTTGGCTAAAAATGGCATAATCAAAATTTAAAGACCACTGGGAATGTTTAAAAATAGCTCAAAATATGATCGGAGTGGGACTTTAAGTACTCACGGAAGAGATGAGTTTTCAGTTGTCTTTTGAATGCTGTCAGGGATTCTGCATTACGGATGAGGGTGGGCAGATCCTTCCACCAGCATGGAACCGTGAATGAGAATGTTCTGGAGAGTGATTTAGTGCCTCGCTGTGATGGCACCACGAGCCGTCGCTCCTTGGCCGATCGTAGGCTTCTGGTAGGGATGTAGACTTGTAGTAGGGAGTGAAAGTAGGACGGAGCTGAACCTGTGGTCAATCTGTAAGCAAGCGTCAAAGCTTTGAATTTGATGCGAGCAGCGAGTGGTAGCCAGTGCAGAGAGATGAACAGAGGAGTGACGTGGGCCCTTTTGGGCTCGTTGAAGACCAGACGAGCTGCAGCATTCTGGATCATTTGTAGAGGTTTAGTAACACATGATGGAAGTCCAGCCAGAAGAGCATTGCAGTAATCAAGCCTAGAAATGACCAGGGCCTGGACGAGAAGTTGTGTTGCATGCTCAGTTAGGAAAGGCCTGATCTTCCTGATGTTATACATTGCAAACCTGCATGATCGAGCTGTCTTTGTAATGCGGTCTGTGAAGGTCAGCTGATCATCAAAGATTACTCCAAGATTTCTGACTGACCTTGATGGGGTGATTGAGGAAGAATCTAGCTGGATAGTGAGGTCGTGCTGTAGAGACGGATTGGCAGGGAGGACGAGAAGCTCAGTCTTTGCCAGGTTGAGCTGCAGGTGATGTTCCTTCATCCATGCCGAGATGTCCGCCAGACAGCTTGAGGATCCCACAGTGCAGCTACTGTGGGATCATCTGGTTGAAATGAGAGGTGGAGCTGTGTGTCATCAGCATAGCAATGGTAAGAGAAACCATGTGCCTGTATGATGGATCCCAATGATGTGGTGTAAATGGAGAAGAGGAGCGGTCCGAGAACTGAACCCTGGGGAACCCCTGTGTTCAGTTGATGTGCTTTGGATACCTCACCTCTCCATGTGACCCTGAAGGACCTACCTGTGAGATAGGACTCAAACCAGTGGAGGGCAGTTCCAGTGATGCCCAGTGATGAGAGGGCGGACAGAAGGATCTGATGATTCACAGTGTCGAAGGCAGCAGACAGGTCCAGGAGGATGAGAACTGATGATTTGGAAGCAGCTTTTGCGATCCGCAGGGCTTCCGTGACTGACAGTAGTGCAGTCTCAGTTGAATGGCCTTTCTTGAAGCCAGATTGGTTGACATCCAGCTGGTTGTTCAGAGACAGGAAAGATGATACTTGGTTGAAAGCAACTCGTTCAAGTGTTTTCGCAATGAATGGTTGGAGAGAGACAGGTCTGTAATTCTCTAAAAGTAATGTGTCTAATGTTGTTTTTTTAAGCAGAGGAGTTACCCGAGCCTGCTTAAATGCTGTAGGGAAAATGCCAGTGTGGAGGGATGAGTTGATGATGTGTGTGAGAGCTGGTAGAAGTGTGGGAGAGATGGGGTCTAGAGGGCAGGTGGTAGGATGACTGGAGAGGAGAAGTTTAGATACTTCTTCCTCGGTTAGCGGAGAGAAGGTAAAGAGAAGGTTTCTGGTAGTGGGAGAGGATGGTTTGGGTTCCTGTGTGTGTGGAGTTGAGAACTGACTGCTGATAGTTGTAGTTTTGTTAGTGAAGAAGTTAGCAAAATCATCAGCAGTTAGCGAGGAGGTGGGTGATGGTGGAGGTGGACAGAGGAGAGAATTGAATGTCTTGAACAGTGTTCGTGTGTTAGAGGCGCTGTTGATCTTGCTGTGGAAATATGAAGATTTTGCAGCGTGAACATCAGCAGAAAAGGCAGAGAGCAGAGATTGATACCTACTCAGGTCAGACGTGTCTTTTGATTTGCGCCATTTCCTCTCCGCTGCCCTGAGTTCGGTCCGGTGTTCACGAAGAACCTCAGATAACCAGGGGTTAGAGGGAGTGGTGCGTGCTGGCCTAGAGGAGAGAGGGCAGATATAGTCTAAAGAAGAAGTTAAAGTGTAGCATAAAGTATCTGTTGCGGTATTCACATCTAGAGATGAGAATTGTGAGGGAAGTGAAGATGACACAGCAGAGGAAAGATGGGATGGAGAAAGTGAGCGCAGGTTTCGTCTGAAAGTAACTGGTAGGGGGGTTGGTTGAGCATGGGTAGTGAGCTGTAGATTGAAAGTAATGAGGAAATGATCTGAAACATGGAGAGGTTTCACCAAAATGTTGTCTGCGATGCAGTTGCGTGTGTAAACCAGGTCCAGTTGGTTGCCTGATTTGTGAGTACCTGTGGTGATAAGCCGTTGGAGATCGAAAGAGGCTAGGAGAGAGATGAAGTCTGTTGCATACGCCTTTTCTAGATGAATGTTGAAATCACCAAAGACTACGAGTGGGATGCCATCCTCAGGGAAAGAGGACAGCAGCACATCCAGCTCCTCAACAAAGCTTCCCAGTTGACCTGGGGGGCCATAAATAACTACAATATGGATCCTAATGGGAGTTGTAAGTGTAATTGCATGATATTCAAACGAGTTATTGCATAGAGAAGAGAGAGTTGAGTATATCCAGTTGTTAGAAATGAGAAGACCAGTGCCCCCGACTGGCGAGGTGTGT
>NW_026607169.1:245000-257500 GCF_029890125.1 Rhinichthys klamathensis goyatoka
TGTGGGTATAAACTCTGTGGCGGTGGTGTGTAACGTGGCGATGGGCGTAGCGCTGGTGTCGCTGTGCATCTGGGCGTACGTCAAATACTCAGGAGAGTTCAGAGAGGTGGGCAGCTTCATCGACCGCGTGGCGGAAACCCTGTGGGAACAGGTGCGTAACACACACTTCCTCCTCTGATACACACACTTCCTCCTCTGATACACACACTTCCTCCTCTGATACACACACTTCCTCCTCTGATACACACACTTCCTCCTCTGATACACACACTGATCTGTGCTTTTCCTTCTGTCTGTGTTGCAACACTCTCCAGGTCTCATTTATAAGACTCTTATTCTGTAGTTTCCTCTCTTCTCCTCTCACCTGTAGCGCTCGTCCATTTTTTTTAATCCAAATTTATTCATTTAAATTTATGTGGTATATTATATATTTTTTATTTTTATATATATTTTTTATATTATTTTATTGTAAAAAGTATAGATACAAGTCAATAGCACTAACAATTTGTACATTTTCACCTTGTTATTGTTTCTATTATATTATTTAATCTGAATTTATTTTATTTATTATTGTTATTTTGTTTATTTTATACATATAAATATATTTATAATGTTATGTATATATTTATATTTTTATCTATTTATTTATTTAATTATTCTATTTATTTATTTTAACTCGTTTAATTTATTTTGAATATTTTTCTCCAGTAAACTTTCTATTGTTGTATATTTTATTAAATTATTTTATATGTTCAGATTGTTGTTGTTATTATTATTATTATTATTTGATATACTCGTATACATATATTTTTTTGATCATGTCAGATTAAGGTTATATTAGAAGTGCATAGAATTTAGATTTTATTTTTATTTTGAACTCTCCTGAAAAATCTTTCTAAAGCACATTTAAATTTTTGTATTGTAATTGGTTCTGTTATATTGCATATATTTAAATTTTTTATGTTGTACATTATATTAATTTTAATTAATTAATTTTTTGTTTTATAATATTTTATAGTAAAGGTGTCAATAGCACTAGCAATTTGTAAATTTTCACCTTGTTATTGTTTCTATTATATTATTTTATCGATTATTTTATTTAGTTTTGCGTTTTTCTCCAGTAAACTTTCTACTGTTGTATATTTTATTTAATTATTTGAATTATGCATTCAGATTTCATTATTATTATTTTATATGATTTATTAAAAATATTCCCTAGTAAACTTTCTAAGGCAGGCGTAAAGCACTAAACATTTTTAGAATTTCACTGTTTTTCTGTTATATTAAATATTTAATACTTTTTAAAATTTGATTTGTAATTTCTGTATTAATTTACACTGAGCTTCAAAACCAACAAATCCTTTTTTTTTTTATCATGTCATATTTTCATCTTAACTTTAAGAAAATTTAGTTTTCAAATGAACATGCAGTTGTTAGCAGTGTGTGTGTGTGTGTGTGTGTGTGTGTGTGTGTAACGTCTCTCTCTCTTCTCATTCATGCTCACACAGAGGACGCCGAGGAAGGTGAGACGTGACCTCTGCCCTCTAGTGGCCTCTGACCTCTTGATTTAAGTCACACGAGTGTGTGTGTGTGTGTGTGTGTGTGTGTGCGGCAGCGGTACTAACACTCATCCCTCGTTTTAGGTCTTTTCCAAACTTTTTGAAGTTGCCAGGAGCAAAGTGACGCTGAGCGCCCTGATGCCGACGCAGCGACAGAGACTGTCATCCAACAACAACGTCAAGAAGAGGAACTAGCCGTTTGCTAGCGTCACGTTTCGGAGAAACCAATGCGCCGTGAACGTACTCGACACGTTCACCCTCTTCAGTCCCACTCGGGCCGAGGATTCTGGGGGTTTTGCGGGGTCTTTCACCAGGTTTCCTCTTTCTCATGTCATTCCCACGCTGTATGTGTCAAGCGTTCGGCCTCCGGAAGAGGACCTCGTTGAGAACGCTGAATGATTTGTGTGTCTCTGCTGTACAGATGAACTTTCCTCGGCTTCGATCATTCCATCCAGATGTGTTTTCCTGTACAGATTAGGATTTTAAGCTGGTCACGTGTAGGGCATGTTGTGTGAGATCCGTGTGTTTTCTACACTCTTGTGTTGAAGCAGGAAAAGCGATGGTTTCATGTTAATCTGCAGGAATGCTTCGTGATTTCGTGTCCATGTTGGAGAGAAACACACACACACACACACACACACACACTTAGTTTTATACTGTCTTCATTCATGCCATCTGCCTTGAGCGTCATGATTCTGGAATGTTACATTGTTTTTCACTTATTGTTTCTTTAATTTATTTTTCAATTTGATTAAAATGAATCACTGTACATTTACGTGTCGATTGTGTTTGTGTTTGATAATGAGATTCACTTGAGGACAGTGTACATGTTTTAATAAACTGGACCGTTTTTTTATTTTTATTTGACATATTTAGATTTTAAATCTATTTTAATTTGTTTTTATTAAGTTATTATATATATTTTGTATTCTATTATTTTTATTATTGCTTCAAAAAGTTCATAAAGAGATCGTAAAACTATTCCATTAGAATTGAGCGGTTTAGTCCACATTTTTTGAAGAGACTCGATCGATTTATATGATGAACAGATTGAATTTAGGCTTAATTTGTTTGTCTTTCATGGTAGTAATTTTATTCACTTTTTTTTTCATTTTTAGGTGAACTATCCCTTTAAATGTATTTATTTATTTATTTAAAAAATTGTTTTGAATTGGAAATATTTGCATAATCCTGTGCATGATTCATGTAATTCATAAATGAATTTGACGAGAAAAGAAACACAGATCAACAATATGTTTTGCTAACATTCCCATTAAGTTATGAAATTGTTATTTTTGAATTCTCTCTGAACATCCCGTTTTTAAGTGTTTTAAAAAAAAATTCTTGGTTGATGATGAGAGATGATATTTGTTCAACCCCAACAATGTTTATGTGAACCATATAAACTGCAAAATAAAAATATTTATATTTTTTTCAACAGGTAGGAAATAGGATAGAATTGCACTGTTGATTGTAATTAAAACAAATTATTTAAATTATTTAAAAGTATACTCTGTTCAAAATTAAGAAAATTTTAGTAATTTTTATCAATCCTTCCGAAGCGTGTTTTTGTCTTACCCTGATTCACCATTATAAGTGTTTATTGCCCTTTCGGGATGGTTTTGGCGGAAAATTGCGTACATACGTCACTTGCACGTGTGTGTCTCGTCATATAACAACCCGTTTAAATAAACACTCAACAGAGGAGAGTCTGCTGGGGAAATATATATGTTTTGATTACTCGACAGGAGAGTAAGTGTTATATTGAACAGAAGAACTGTAATATGTCTCTCTAACGAAGTTCACTGTAAAGCTTTATGTTGTGAAGATTATTTCAGCAGTGCTGGAGTTTATCTTCAGGGAAGTATCGTGTCTATATTTGTAAAGTTTTGCTCTTCCGCCATTGTGTCTATTAATGGGTAAAACTACAGTATCTTGAGATCTTTTAGTCTAATCTGGTTATATCTGAAGCCTATAGTGAATGTTTTATGAGCAGAAGGATAATCTCTCTCTCTCTTTTAGTTATGAGAAAGAATCATATTCATCCGCACCGTCACTCAGAGCCGAAGCACAACCAGAACAATCTTCTTCCGCAAAAAAAAAAATGGATGCAGTTTTGTTTTTAAACCGCTAGAGGGCCAAAAGTTGCGTAATGTACCTTTAAAAAGACAAAAGTACTCTTTATTAATTTTACTTCATTTATTAGATTAATATATTTTTATTTTATACACAATCATATTATAATATATTTTTTAATTTATTTAAATATATTTATTTACTTGTTATTTTATTCGCCCCTGGTCTAAATGATATGCGTCCTCTTTCCTGCCAGAAGGGGGCGCTGTCACACCTTAGCTGATAAACTATAACCATTATTTATGCTGTTATGTTTTTCCATAACCACACCTTTTCATTGTTATCCGTAAACACGGATCATCTGCAAACTCATAAGATCATCCACACGGTCCTTACGCTGCAGAAACCAACGCTTTAGGAGATTAATCACATTTTCCATGAAAGTTAAAGCCACAGGTAGGATGTTATATAGTCTATAATAGCTATACAAAAAAAAATTATTCTGTTTTCTTTTCTCAAAATTATTAACTTAATCCCATTCCTTTGTGTTTTTTATCTCTTTAATAGATTTTGTTCACTTTTTAAATAAATGTATGGTCTTGTTCTACCTGTTTTTCATATTCTCCTTTTATAAAATATACATGATGTTCTTTCATACACTCAACACAATAGTGTGAAAATGTCCAAACATCAAGAAGAAAAACAAATGGGTGAGTATATTTGCATATCATTAGAGGTAGACGGTTAATTCGGGTTGATTTATGCCATTAACCCTCTGGGCTTCTTCGTAAATGGGTTACACTTAGCTTCCTCCCAATCAAAAACGGATGAAGCCTTAAAATGTAACTTTACTTTTTCCCAGGATAACCAATCAAATATTGTTTTGTTCTATAATATTTTCTGATTAGAATTTTTAGAATTTTTTATGATACTTTGCATTAATTATATAATTTTTATGAGCTATTTTTTCCATTAGAATTAATATATATGTTTTTATTTTATATTTATTTTTTAAAAAAAATCAATAAATGCAACATTTCACATCAAAATAGAGTGCCAGCCTAAAAAAAAAATGTTCAAGTCGAAGAGCGCCATCTAGTGGCTTTAAAAAATAGTTAAATGTGTGCAATGTCCTGTACCAGCCTGTTGGCTGCCTATAGCTTCCTATATAAATTCATAGAAAGGCTTTTTGATTCCTTTTGTTGTTTTAGACATGATTTCTCTATCTTATTCGTTTTTTTTTTATTTAGATATAGATTTTAGATATTCTAAAAGACTACTTTATTTTTTTAACAAATTTTTTTTAGATAAGTATCAGGTTTTGCATTATGATTAAAATCAAACTATAGCATTTGGTTAGAAAGGGAACACAATGCAAACATTTTTGTTACTCAGTATTTGATCATTCAAATAATTAAACAAAATAAGGGATGGTTAGTGATAATTCAAAACACTTTATACAGACATTTAGCAATAAATTGGTATTTTTTATTTATTTATTTTTGCATATTCTCAAAATTTGCTGTTGCAGTTTTACCAGTTAATCTCTCTCTCTCTAGCTCTCTCTCTCTCTCTGTGTGTGTGTGTGTGTGTGTGTGTGTGTGTGTGTGTGTGTGTGTGTGTGTGTGTGTGCATTTGAGCGAGATTTTTTTTTTCATTTATTGATTTTATTTTGCATATTCTACAAATTTGCTGTTGCAGTCTTGCCAGTATATCTGTGTATGTGTGTGTGTGTGTGTGTGTGTGTGTGTGTGTGTGTGGGGGGGTGGTCTTATTTGCACTCTTGATGTTTTAGAGTGTCACCCCTTCATTGCTGTACACTTTTTTTCTCCACAGTGGCTGATCTGTAGCTTGTACCACCAAAAGTTTCTCTGAGTTTTCCTATTTTTTCATATTTCCCATTCATTTCCTATGTCGCCCGTTTTTGACCGGGAGGAAGCTAAGTGTGACTATTTTTTTAGACCCTTTAACATTTCAGAATCATCTCCTTGATTTTTTTGTGTGTTCATATAATACAACAAAAGTCACCAAGTTTCACCCCCATCCGATGAAGCAAAAAAATTAAACAATTCAAAATGTAAACGTTTTCGGTCATTTTCGGACGAAGAAGCCCAGACTGGGAAAAACGTGCTGGTAATACTTTACAATAAGCGTTTCAGTATATATTTCAATATAACATTATATTCAATATATGAATTAATATTTATTGATGTTAGATAAAAAATAGCTGGTCATTGTTTGTTCATGTTAGTTCACAGTGCATTATTGATTTTAATAATGTATTAGTAGTTTAAATGTTGAAATTAATAATAACTAATAAATGCTGTATGTGCCTTATTATAAAGTGTTACCAAAATGCTTAATTTTGGTCAATTTACATCACTCATATTAAATCGTGAAATATGCATGAGATTAATGTGCTTTGATATTATTCGCTCTTCCCGTTTTGTCTCCCAAGAGTTGAGAGTGGTGTTGCTCGGAAGCCGTCAAACTGGGAAGACATCAGTGATCGACACTATACTGGGAACCAGTGCAACACACGAGCTGGTGAAGAGAGAGGGCTTTATTGATGGCAGGAGACTCAGACTGGTTGAGACCCCCGGCTGGTGGAAAACATTCAGTCTTAATGATTTATCAAACATCTGCAAACAGCAGCTGGCTCGCAGGATTGCTCTGACGTCACCGGGACCCCACGTGGTGTTGATCGTGATTCGGGCCGATCGCACGTTCACCGATTCCGATGGGAAGTTTCTGGAGGAATATGTGGAGCTGATGGGAGCGAATATCTGGCCTCACACACTCATAATCTTCACAAGAGGAGATTTGATCGAACGAGAACACATAGAGCAACGTGTTCAGGATCCGGGGTCAGCGCTCAAGCGACTCGTTGAAAAATGTGACGATAAATATCACGTTTTTAATAATTCAAACCGTCATGATCGAACACAAGTCACAGAGTTGCTCAAGAAAATCGAAGGTATTGTTGGGAAGAATAACGGCAGGCACTTTGACATTGACTTGGATAAAGTAAAGGAGGTTAATGAGCGCTGGGAGGAACTTCAGACGAGAGCGAGTGCTAGAAAACACGGAGTACAGAAGCAACGGTCGATAGTTAAAGGGAAAGGTACGGCGGTTTGAATTGAAAGACTGAGGCCCCGTCCACACTACTGCGTTTTCGTTTAAAAACGGAGACCTTTTGCTACGTTTGCATCTCCCGTCCAGACTAAAACGGAAAAAATGAAGACCTAAAACGGAGACGTTTAGAAACGCTGCAGCTCCGTTTTGCGTTTAGAATATCCGGAGGGCGTTTTAGGCTATGTTTACACGGAAACGATCTGAAGAGAAAACGCAAAAGTGGCGCAAAAAATCTGCGTGCATACGGTGACGCAAAAGTGTGTGAAATTCGATGTAGTATGCACTCCAGGCAGCTAGGTGGCAATGTGAAGCACTGCCACACAACAACACCAATATCTTAGAATATTTTGTACAACTGCCGAAAAGACTCTTTGTATGTTTTTCAGAGCTGCTAGGGCAACTTGAAGGTCCAACGTATGGAAATAATCTGACATGTTGGTTGCTATTTTCCTGTACTGGCACATGCATGTGACGTAAACGCGTACGCGACGAGAGCCACCGTGAGCACTGGTGGACGACGGTGGAGCGTTTTTAAGATTTCCACTCTGGAGGGTGGTTTCACTTTTTTGCGTTTTTAAGCCCCCAAAACGCCGTTGCCGTGTAAACGAAAGGCACATCCGATAAAATATTTTTACGTTTTCACCCGGAATCGTTCTCATGTAAACAGGGCCTTAGTGAAGACGGGACAAAACGGAGGACTTTAGAAACGATGACGCAGAGGCTCACGCTCGGCTCTATGATTGGGTGTCATCAGTCATGACGTATCCTTCCCTGATTCGTCAGCCACCCATCACATGTCAATCCGTTTCCTGTTTACACCGGCACGCGCATGCCCAGTGTTGGTGAATGGTCACGTGATCCGTGTTTTTAGGCGTTTTAATGTGGACGGAGATCAATTCAATGGGAACGCCGCGTTTTTAGAACGCCATGAGCGCAACGAGGCGCTGAACGTTTTTTTCACGCTGAAGCGCTGAGAGCTCGGCGTTTTCACTGGTTGCCGAGAGTTGAAGAGTGTTTAACTCTGGGTAAACGCAGCGCTCATCACTGTCACTTTTTACCCAGCCGTCCAATCACAGTGGAGGAGGGGCGGGGCTAATACCACACCGAGCAACTGTCACAACATTCTTTCTGTACAACAACATCAACCAGCAGAGCTAACCGAACAAAATGGATGAAAAATAAATTTTTAGTATGAAACAAATTATCTGCGTAATCAGTTACAAGTAAACTGTGCTGCGGATATTCTGTATCATAGCAACGAAACGACTCAACGGAAAAAACGCTGCGCTGCCAAAACGCTCTCATGCGCCCACAGCTAGGCGTCTTCAGCAGAGCGTCCAGCGTTTTCAGCTGGCTATCAACGCTTCGGTGGACACACGGCCTAATACGCAGATAAAACGCTGGTCTGGACGGAGATCGTATTCGTTTTAATTCTCCGATTTTAAATGAAAACGCAGTAGTGTGGACGGGGCCTGAATCATTTGCTTGGTTTATGTAATTGATAACTCACTTTGATGAGATAATAAATATATGAGCTAACAAAATATGTTCTAAGAATGTTTTACGTTTATGGAAATTATGAAAGTTGAAAATGATCGGTTATTTATAGAGTTGAGAAACTGGTGTTATAGCGACACCGGTGGCCGTTCAGTGGAACTGCAGCTCTTTCTGCTCGTGCTCGTGAACAGTAACACACACACACAAGAGACTGAACGTGATTCAAGACTCGATATACTCACGGAGAAGATCATTTAGTTCTTTACTTAGAAGTAAATAGAAGTTAGAAATACTGTTTCAGTGATAAACTTTTAATGAACATGAACCACTGCTGAGAGCGACGTTCAGATGAATATGTAAATATGTGCTGATATTCCTCTCAATAACAGAATAAACACACAGAAATGAGAAAGCAGAAGTTCAGAAAGCATCTGATCAAGTGATGTGTGTGTTTACAGCAGATCTGAGATCATCATGTCCACGGATGAGCTCAATATAATCATACGGTTATGATATATGATTATAAAGTATATTTGAGACTGTAGACTATATAGATCTGGCTATGAGAGACTATAGTTTGAATGAATCCATGACACACATTAACATTACAGTACAGAACGGCTCTTTCAGCTTATTATCCTGAACATTGTATAAGCATTCGTATTTAGAAGTAGTAGAGAAGTAGTTCAATTAGCTAACGAACGTTTGTTCATAACTTTTTGAGAGAACCAGTGATTGTATTGCATTTTAAACGTATGGAGATTTAAAAATAAAAATGTTTATATTTTGTGTTTTCATTTCAGCATATGTACATCTTCTTGAGGAGGTCAGAGTTGTTTTGCTGGGATGGATCCTCTCCGGAAAGAGCGCAGCCGGAAACACAATCTTGAATCGGGATGAATTTGACATCGGAGGAAGAACAGGCGAGGGAATAAGAGGCTTCGGAGACGTGGACGGACGGACGTTGACCGTTTTAGACACTCCGGGATGGTGGAAGTATTTTGCATCAGAATTTAACCCAGACTTTATTAGATCTGCCATTTTAAAAAATGTTTCCGAGTGTAAGAAATTCCCTCATGCCCTGTTGCTCGTGATTCCAGCCGATACATCATTTCAGGAAGAGCAAAAGCGAATCATTGAGGAAAACATGTCTATATTAGGAGAGGACGTCTGGAGACACACTATAGTTCTGTTCACGTGGGGTGACCGGTTTAAAGACGTCTCGATCGAGCAGCACATCGAGAGCGAAGGTGAAGCGCTTCAGTGGCTGATTGTGAAATGCAAGTACAGATATCATGTGTTCGACAACACAGACAAGAAGAATCGAGCTCAAGTCACAGAGCTGCTCCAGAAGATCGACGAGATGGCGGCAGAAAACAGTGTGTTTCGTCTCGACACACACAAATACACTGATCCGGAGAAAAGCCATCCGAGACAGGAGGATCCGATGATGACCGAGATCAGACTGGAGGATGTGTGTCACTTTCTGGACGACGGCTTTAAGAGAAAAGCTGAAGAGATTAGAAGGAAGATTGAAAACTTACGCGGGGATATCATGGAAGAACGTCTAAACTTTGATGAATGTAGCAAGGGTACTCCTCCTATCTGTAAGGTTTTACTCAATTTTGTGTTCTCTGATATACTTTATGATGTTTCTCTGGTTTATACAGTGTCGTACAAGTACTTGAATTTGACTTTTTGAAATTTAAGTCCTGAAAAACCCTTAAAAGCAGCCATTTTTATGAAGAAGAATTATTGAAAGACAATATATGGGAAAGTTATATTTAAAATTTTATTGATCAAACAATGTTTTCACACAAAATTAACTCTACAGTCCGTCTGATATACACTCACCTAAAGGATTATTAGAAACACCACACTAATACTGTGTTTGACCCCCTTTCGCCTTCAGAACTGCCTTAATTCTACGTGGCATTGATTCAACAAGGTGCTGAAAGCATTCTTTAGAAATGTTGGCCCATATTGATAGGATAGCATCTTGCAGTTGTCATGCACATCCAGGGCACGAAGCTCCCGTTCCACCACATCCCAAAGATGCTCTATTGGGTTGAGATCTGGTGACTGTGGGGGCCATTTTAGTACAGTGAACTCATTGTCATGTTCAAGAAACCAATTTGAAATGATTCGAGCTTTGTGACATGGTGCATTATCCTGCTGGAAGTAGCCATCAGAGGATGGGTACATGGTGGCCATAAAGGGATGGACATGGTCAGAAACAATGCTCAGGTAGGCCGTGGCATTTAAACGATGCCCAATTGGCACTAAGGGGCCTAAAGTGTGCCAGGAAAACATCCCCCACACCATTACACCACCACCACCAGCCTGCACAGTGGTAACAAGGCATGATGGTTCCATGTTCTCATTCTGTTTACGCCAAATTCTGACTCTAACATCTGAATGTCTCAGCAGAAATCGAGACTCATCAGACCAGGCAACATTTTTCCAGTCTTCAACTGTCCAGTTTTGGTGAGCTCTTGCAAATTGTAGCCTCTTTTTCCTATTTGTAGTGGAGATGAGTGGTACCCGGTGGGGTCTTCTGCTGTTGTAGCCCATCCGCCTCAAGGTTGTGTGTGTTGTGGCTTCACAAATGCTTTGCTGCATACCTCGGTTGTAACGAGTGGTTATTTCAGTCAAAGTTGCTCTTCTATCAGCTTGAATCAGTCGGCCCATTCTCCTCTGACCTCTAGCATCAACAAGGCATTTTCGCCCACAGGACTGCCGCATACTGGATGTTTTTCCCTTTTCACACCATTCTTTGTAAACCCTAGAAATGGTTGTGCGTGAAAATCCCAGTAACTGAGCAGATTGTGAAATACTCAGACCGGCCCGTCTGGCACCAACAACCATGCCACGCTCAAAATGGCTTAAATCACCTTTCTTTCCCATTCTGACATTCAGTTTGGAGTTCAGGAGATTGTCTTGACCAGGACCACACCCCTAAATGCATTGAAGCAACTGCCATGTGATTGGTTGATTAGATAATTGCATTAATGAGAAATTGAACAGGTGTTCCTAATAATCCTTTAGGTGAGTGTAGATATAGAGGCATTTCCCATGGCTATGAGTGTGATATTGATATCTTTCATTCTTCAGCTCAATCATATATCAATGGGAGAAAAAATCAGTTTGAATAAGGAAAGCGATATCTTTATCATAGTGTCCTTTCACTGGTTTCTGCTGCACTTTATTTGTACCATTTTGTTTTATTAGTTTTTTTTTATATGTATTTATTTTTATAATTTAAAAGATAATAAAGAAAGATATTGTTTGATAAATGAGATCTCTGATTGTAGTCCTTGAAAAAAACAAACAAGAAAAGCAGTGCTTGAAAGTCCTGGAATTTAATCAATTTTACATTGTCTGTATGAGTACGAACCCTGTTTATATGTTCAACATTTTGTTTTATTTGTAGTTGAGGATGAACTTCCTGATTCCCAGAAGGAAGTGATCATTCCAGCTCAACAGGACAACAGTACGTTTAACAGAATTACACTGAAAATGTACATTCTTGAGAAAAGATGAAACATGCTGAAAAGAGTTGAGAGTTATACAGCCTTATCGACGGCTAAAAACAGTGAAATAAGACAGAATATGTTTAGTAAATGTCGACACATGTGCAGTAAAGGATCGGGGATCATGATCCTGATCTCGAACAGTTTGTGGTGTAAACACTGATGACACGCTCAAATCTCTTTCAGTTCCTGAGCCGATTAAAACACTTCTGGAGAGAGAGTTCAGCCGATGGGAAAGTATCATCATAGAAGGCGTCCGGGAAAGTTTGCTGGATATTAAATCATCATTTGGTGAGTTATTCAACTATAATAGATCAACACCCAATGTATTATGTGTTTGTGTTCCACAGAGGAAAGTGCACTTCATAATTCATTTGTCCTGTGCTCATATTTCCAGAACTCTCTCCGGATGAGAAGCGGCAGATGACAGAGGACTCTGTGCAGAAGTGGCTCAAGAACTGCAGACATTATGTGGAACACACGGTGGATAAAATACGAGCTCCTTAATCAGGGATCTGAAGATCCAGTGTGTGTGTGTGTGTGTGTGTGTGTGTGTGTGTGTGTGTGTGTGTGTGTGTGTGTGAGAGAGAGAGAGAGAAAAGCCCTCGCTGCACAGAGAATCAAGGAGAAACAGCTCCACTTTTTGACATTCTGCCCCGATTATACAAACATCAGGGACTCTTTCTGTCCTCTTTTCACA
>NW_026607169.1:260000-315000 GCF_029890125.1 Rhinichthys klamathensis goyatoka
TTGGAAGAAACATAATAAAAGGTGTACAAACACATTTAAAAGAAAACTGATAGATTTCAGATGGAGTTGAACATTCACTGAACGCTGGAATAAAGCTGACAACACGAGTCATAGAGACTTTAATAGTTCATCTATTTATTTTAATCTTTGCCTTTGATTCGAGAAACATGCTCTCTGCTCTTTTCTCACGCAGATTTATCGGTATTTATTTATTTATTAATTATTTTATTTGTCCCCGTAGGGAAATTCTGTTTGCAGCGTAGGCTACACTCACACAACATTTGGCAAATTCACATTTGACGTATTATTTGCAATTTGAATACATAAAAACTACTCTAATAGTAAACCTGATTGATATCCAGTCTGTGTCTATTCATCTACTACCACTAGAGGGAGCATCATTTAAAACTTGATTGCTTGGGGAATAAAATACAATTTAAAGCTATTGTTTAAACATCTAGGGACACAATATCGTCGTTATCATTCACAATGATGTTAGCTTGTTTAACTGATTGTCTTTAACTGAGAGTAAACCAGGACTGCAGTGGTTTTAGGAGTTGTTGTGACAGATGACAGATCAAACTCGCCGAGAAACATGTCTAATGTTCTCACAAATAAAACCGAAAGGGAAAATCTTTCTCACTCCTTTTCTGGAAGGAACACAAAGCAAATCCACTAGAACTCTTTCTCTTTCCTTTCTTATAAACGGCCAAACTCACTCATTAATAACAAACAATCATTCATATTCTTTCACACATACAATATTTCAATCTCTAAAGGAGAAACTGACGGGTTTATAAAGGACAATTAGACCAACATTTTCATCAATTAAAGCTCAAAATGCTCAAAATATAAAGTAATATATTATGATACATACTTAAAAAGTATATTAATCTATATATATATATATATATATATATATATAAGGTCATTAAAATGCTTACAGTGTTGAAAACAGTCATTTAAAAAAAAAAATTCTTTGATGAATAGAAAGTTCAAAAGAACCGCATTAACCTGAAATATAATCTTTTGTAACATTATAAACTACCATTCAAATGTTTTTAAAAAAAGAAATTACTTTATTTCAGCAAAGACACATTAAAAAGTGAAAGTAAAGACATTTCTAATGTAACAAAAGACTCTTTCAAATAAACGCTGTTCTTTTGAACTTTCAATTCATGAAAGAATCCTAAAAATAAATTTTACACAACTGTTTACAACATTGATAATAATCATAAATGCATCAAATCATTGTATTAGAAGAATGATTTCTGAAGGATCATGTGACACTGAAGACTGGAGGAATGAGTAAATTCAGCTTTGATCACAGGAATACATAACACTTTATAATATATTCACAGTTATTTTAAACTGTAATAATATTTCACTGTTTTTACTGTATTTTTGATCAACTAAATGCAGCCTTGATGAGCAGAAGAGACTCATTAAAAAAACATGAACGGTAGTGTATATATACTACACGTGTAAATCATAGCACCCTTACTTTAGTGTAACATTATTAATATTATCCATATTATTCGAGGTCTACGTCAGCAGCGCCGCTCCACTTTGACCCGTGACGTACCGGAAGTTTGCGCGTGACGTTATCCGTCTTTGTCCGTCACAGGAGCAGCTAAACGGTGTTGAAAAAAATGAACCCCGAATAACACAGAATGTGAAGCCAGCGATATTTCACACCGTGATTCCTCACAGTCTCGTCAGTTTCTGTGAAGATGTGCGATCTGAGCTCCGCGCTCATTGAAGAGGGCTGGTGAGTCTTTACTGAGTGCTAACGGCTAACATGCTAGTGATGCTAACTCATGTTTACATTCGTTTACTCACTCCGTTTGAGTTTTAGCAGGAGTATATAAGTTCATTTAATATCACTTCATTAGTTTATTTCATTGTCTCTGGCTGTTAGGTGCAGATAGCGACTAAATGATTAGCACGATATTCAACATTTGTTAACTGCTAGTCTATTACCAGTCAATTATTAATACATATATTATATATGTCATGACTGATATTTTAATAATCATCTGATGAAGATTCTAATCGACACACTCGGACTGTCACGTCAACTTTCACAATCTCTATTAAATAAACACGTCACAAGAACAATTAACAGCGTCTTTCAGTATTTAGTGTTGATGTTTATTAATGTTTATTAATGTGTGTTCAGTTCCTTTACATCTCACACTTAACTGAGTGTTATATTCAACTACCATGGTATCCAGTGCTAATACCATGGTACTTTGATGCATTGGTGTTTATCACTGCATTTACATTACTATGGTAAAACTCATGGCCTTTAAAGATATGTATTGTAATTGAAATCTACAGATGCAAATAGATAAAGTGCAATAAAATAAATGCAAACGTGTGTATTTTAGATTATCTTTCCACTAGTCTGAAGTTATTAAAGCAATATAATGCATGAAAAACCCGCAGTGGATTTGCCCTATCATATTTTGTATTGTCATTGTAATTTTTCTGTTAGTGTCACTAGATAAATATGATGACATGGCTTGGGGTGGGTGAGTAAATTATGGGATAATTTAAATTTTTGGGTGAACTAGCTCTTTAAATCTTAAGTTATAAACAAGCTAGGTCAAAAGTAATCTAAAAGTAGTCTGAATACAGGTTAGGTCCATGATTATGTAAATTATTAACATAAATCAAACTCTTTTGCTCTAAATTCTCACTTTTCTTCACAGGTACCTTACAGATGAAGGAATAGAGGAGTGTAAAAGTTCTTCAGAGAAGGAGAAAACATCACTGACTGACATCATCCAAGTAGCGTTAAATGTAAGACTGATATTTGACATTGTCATTATATATTCAAAAGTGTCACATTTATAAACCAGTTGTGTTTCTTTGTCTATTTGTGATGATGAGTTATATTCGGGTTTCGGCTCTCCACACCTTGATAAACAGAACATGAATAATACTAGTGTTATATAATCCCCAGAATGATCTGAGACCCATAGGAAAGAGCTTTCTGCCGGCGGACATCAACAGTGGCCGAATAGAAAAGGTATTCAAGCTAACGGACTTGACTTATGTTGATCATTAGGAAATGGATAGGATTTTCCCATTGGATTTAAGCTAAAAATCCAGAATAATGCAAAGATGACAGACACTGTCCAGCAAACAATTAGACGTCATGCACTTGCTAATGCTGCCCACAAGATGGCGCTGTTATTAAAGAGAACATCAGCAGGACTTAATGGAAATATATGTTAAAGCAAAAGGGTAAAACACCCCAAAAGTACATGATGATTCTGCTTAATAATGTCTGTGAGCTGTTTTTCTGTAACAACAATTGACACTCATGATGCATTATTACTTCCATTTTAGCTTTTAGCGTTTTTTCTGTGTGTGTGATGCAAGATCCCTGTGCTCTCCCACAGTTGGACGGTCCGTGTGTCCTCCAGGTGCAGAAGATTCGTAATGTCGCTGCTTCTAAAGACCACGAGGAGTCGCAGGCGGCCCCCAGAATGCTCCGTGTGCAGATGACAGACGGACACACACTCTGCACCGGCCTCGAGTTTAAACATCTGTCCAAAATCAGGTACAGCTCATGTGTGTCTGAGGATATTTGCATCTGTCTTCCTGCACTTTTTAACGAATCCTTGCTGAATACAAGTATCAATTTCATTCAAAAGACCCTAAACTTTTGAACACTAGTGTAGGGGAGAGCCGGGACGTTTGAAACGGTTTAAAGTTAGAGCTGGAAAGCTGTTTTTGAGTGGGGTTAGTGATTTCTTTCGTGCCTTACTTTTTTTTGACTGACGAGTTGTATTTATTGTTTCATGTGCCATTGTAATGATAATACGGCAGGTGTATTAGTACTGCAACACACCCTTAAGTGTGTAATATCAGAGTTTTTAAGTTTAAGGACAAAACGGGTTTAACTGGCAGGAGGCGCGGTCGGGACGGGTGAAACAGCGACTCCTGCCAGTTAAACCTGGTCATAGGAAAACACTCAATATGACTCAATCACTCAATATGACTCAATATGATTCAATATGACTCAATATGACTCAATCACTCAATATGACTCAATGACTCAATATGACTCAATGACTCAATATGACTCAATGACTCAATATGACTCAATGACTCAATATGACTCAATGACTCAATATGACTCAATCACTCAATATGACTCAATCACTCAATATGACTCAATATGATTCAATATGACTCAATATGACTCAATGACTCAATATGACTCAATGACTCAATATGACTCAATATGACTCAATCACTCAATATGACTCAATAACTCAATATGACTCAATATGACTCAACATGACTCAATGACTCAATCACTCAATATGACTCAACATGACTCAATGACTCAGTATGACTCAATGACTCAGTATGACTCAATCACTCAATATGACTCAATCACTCAATATGACTCAATATGACTCAACATGACTCAATGACTCAATATGACTTAATCACTCAATATGACTCAATCACTCAATATGACTCAATATGAATCAACATGACTCAATATGACTCAATGACTCAATATGCCTCAATGACTCAATATGCCTCAATCACTCAATATGACTCAATCACTCAATATGACTCAATCACTCAATATGACTCAATCACTCAATATGACTCAATATGACTCAACATGACTCAATGACTCAATATGACTCAATGACTCAATATGACTCAATGACTCAATATGACTCATTCACTCAATATGACTCAATGACTCAATTACTCAATATGACTCAATCACTCAATATGACTCAATATGACTCAATGACTCAATATGACTCAATGACTCAATATGACTCAATGACTCAATATGACTCAATGACTCAATATGACTCAATGACTCAATATGACTCAATGACTCAATATGACTCAATATGACTCAATCACTCAATATGACTCAATGACTCAATATGACTCAATATGACTCAATCACTCAATATGACTCAATAACTCAATATGACTCAATATGACTCAACATGACTCAATGACTCAATCACTCAATATGACTCAACATGACTCAATGACTCAGTATGACTCAATGACTCAGTATGACTCAATCACTCAATATGACTCAATCACTCAATATGACTCAATATGACTCAACATGACTCAATGACTCAATATGACTTAATCACTCAATATGACTCAATCACTCAATATGACTCAATATGAATCAACATGACTCAATATGACTCAATGACTCAATATGCCTCAATGACTCAATATGCCTCAATCACTCAATATGACTCAATCACTCAATATGACTCAATCACTCAATATGACTCAATCACTCAATATGACTCAATATGACTCAACATGACTCAATGACTCAATATGACTCAATGACTCAATATGACTCAATGACTCAATATGACTCATTCACTCAATATGACTCAATGACTCAATTACTCAATATGACTCAATCACTCAATATGACTCAATATGACTCAATGACTCAATATGACTCAATGACTCAATATGACTCAATGACTCAATATGACTCAATGACTCAATATGACTCAATGACTCAATATGACTCAATATGACTCAATCACTCAATATGACTCAATCACTTAATATGACTCAATCGCTCAATATGACTCAATCACTTAATATGACTCAAGGAATACCGGTAAATGTAAGAAAATGAATTGTAAACGGATTTGTCTGTCGTCTTCAAAATAGCCTATTTGAAAGATTACGCAAAATGCGCAAAGGCAAATCGGCTATTGTTTATTGAGCGACAGAACAAAAATGTTAATATGAACCTTAAAATTAAAATAAATTACTAAATATGTTTGTAACAATATCTGGCCATGTGTCACTCAGAAAACAACAGGCCAATCAGAAGAGAGGCTCATGAATATTAATTAGATGGGCCAAAATCGACCTGTTCCTAGCAGAGCTCCTGAGACAGGACCGGTACATAAGTTACTTGTCAGGTACGGTTCATAAAAACAAGCATTAGATGAATATTTACCGTTTAAACTGTTATGTTTCATCCGTCCCACCCGTGTGTTTCATTCCCGCTCAGGAGGGACGACTGAAACAAAGCACAACTCCCATTCAAAGTCAATTTTTACTTAAATCATTCTATATTTCTACCGAATAACACATGATACTAAAAGAACACATGTGAGTTGTTGATCACAAAAAAAAAATACGAAAACGACATTTGTGTTGACACTAATACTGCCTGCTATTTAAAAGAAGTGTGTGAAACCGTATGCGACATGCAGCGTTAAATAATCAAACAGTAGTATGTTGCGTTGTTGTTACGTGACCTCGTTATGTTGCGTGTTTAATTCAGCAAGTGGCATCGTTATCATATCTTGTATTTTGATTTAAAGTTGTGTAAAAATGTCTCATGGCAGTCTGATTAAATAGACAGGGATCGTACAAGGTGCTTAAAGTGCTTGAATTTGACTTTTTGACATTTAAGTCCTGGAAAACCCTTGAAAACAGCCATTTTTATGAATTATTAAAACACTTATTAAAACACAAATACAATCTTTTCACTCAAAAATGAACACTACATAAACCCCCATCAGACCTTTTCTCGATACGAAGTAGGCCAACGCCAACATTATAATATAAAACATTATTTATTGAACAATAATAGCCATTATAAACTTTGTATTTAATATATATTACTAAATACGTTGTATGTTGGATACCTTATATCTGTAATTTGAGTTAAAAAAATCCTAAAGATATTGTTTGATAAGTGCGATCTCTGATTATTGTCCTTGAAAAACAAAAAAGTAGTCCTTGAAAGTCCTGGAATTTCTTTTTAAAACAGTTTCTGTACGAACCCTGATTAGAGGAAGAGATGTTAAAAATGGTGCCTGATGTTACTTCAGGTAATGCAATATCAAGTGCATTGCATTGTGGGATACTGAAATCCACCTTACATGATGGTTTATTAGATATTTTGGCTAATTTGATCAAGCTTATTGATTTCAAACGTCAAGATTTGGCCAGTAAATGCGATATTCACAGAGTTTCCCTCACTCACTTCTCGTGGCTGTAAAATCTAGTACCTCAGATATTTAATTGAAGCACGTCTAATTGGACGGGGTGATTTAATGAAATAATGTCTCGGCCCGTCAGACACAGTGAAGTGGCCCATAATGAGGCCAAAAACCCAGGGTTTGATTAAACGTAGCTCTTAATGTGATAAGAGGGTCTGTAATTGCCTGGAGTCAGAAGAAAGAGCTCTGGATGTTGTGGAGAGTGGCATAGAAAAGGGTTTCTCTGACACACACACTGAATTGATGTTCACGGCTCTACAGAGTCACTGCGTTGCTTTCGATGTCACTTCAGGCTCGTTTTCTTTCACTCAATGAACCTAAAACATAAATGTCATTTTGAAATGCGGAAAAAATGTGTCTTTGTGGATGTACATGCCAAGAATGTGACACTTTTTTTTTTTTTTTTTTTAAGGAACACTGACTTTTCTAGCTCTTAAAGGGATAGTTCACTTTGAAATACATTTTTGGTATGTTTTAGCTTACCTCAAGGGCATCCAAGGTGTAGGTGTCTTTGTTTCCGCAGTAGTTGCAATTTTGATATCTTTAGGTCAAACCGTTCTTGTCTGTCAGTCATATAATGCAGGTCTATGGTCACCACCTCAAAGAGCAGCACAGAGAAGTCCAGATTAAACATGATTTAATGACTCGTAAATGTAAGTACACATTGATGGCCTAAGACACGAAACAAGCGGTTTGTGTGAGAAAACGAACAGTATTTATATCGTTTTTACCTCTTGTAAACACAGCCACGTCCAAGTGATCTGAGGGCGCCGCTAGCGCCGGAAAGCGCCGGAAGTGATCTCTTGGGCGGTGGCGAAAAAAATTCAGCGTTTGTCTGTTGATAAATCGAAATCGTCTTCCATTGGGATTTCCTGTATATCTAAATATGTTTAGATCTTCACAGTGAAAGGTAACACTTCCGAAATCTCTGTGTAAACAATGAGTGACGTACACGCGCGAGAGATCACTTCTGGCGGCTAAAATATATATTTTATGAAACATGTTAAACTCTAAAACTGATATAAATTCCAAGCCATAAATCTAAATAAGTTGTGTTCCAAATTTGAGGTTGATATCTCAAAAAATGAGCTTTCGGTAAGATTTTGTTTGGGTGCAGTAACAGATTTCCCCCATTGGGTGCCAGCAAAACTCCACTGGTGCACACAGTGATTGGATTTTAGATTTGCAATAGAGTTTTTCTCTCTCAAATATTACAAGCACACAAACACACAATTTTTTTTATAACACACATACTAACCACACTCAGACATCCATACCAACACACCCACACAATTATCGTTGCACAATTTATCCAATTGGCTCTATAATATGCCGAAGCAGAAAACAGGAATAAAGCGATATTTGTTTTATAGGCCAAACCTGGAAAAATGACACCATCTGATAAAAAATGGTAAAAATTAACATTTTGAAGCCTTACCAACAGAATGAAAGCCTCTTAAAAAAGATTGCATCATTTTATAGTTAAATGAACCTGGGATTAAAAAATGCAGTTTTAATGGGTTTCAATGGGGACATTTTTGTCCAAAAGGCGCTGAGAGGGAGTATTTTGTGTACCTAGTGCAAAAAATATTTTTTTAAGAAAATGGCAGTGAAATAGAAAAATTCCAATAAAAATACACACCTGTGCCAAATTTTATGCAGTTAGCATTAACACAGGCTAAGTGATCAAAAACACAAAACTGAAAAGGACAAAAATGTCCATAAGGATTCACAAGGAACACTGACTTTTCTAGCTCTTAAAAAAACAAAACTGCATGCATTTTGCGGAAGAACATTGTTCTGGTTGTGCTTCGGATTAATATGATTCTTTCTCATAACTAAAAGAGAGAGATTATCCTTCTGCTCATAAAACATTCACTATAGGCTTAACCGATTTGACCAGTTTAGATGGAGAGGATCTCATGTTACTGTAGCTTTACCCATTTATAGACAAGGAACTATCTTAAAAATAAACTCCCGATATATACACTCACCGGCCACTTTATTAGGTACACCTGTCCAACTGCTCGTTAACACTTAATTTCTAAGCAGCCAATCACATGGCGGCAACTCAGTGCATTTAGGCATGTAGACATGGTCAAGACAATCTCCTGCAGTTCAAACCGAGCATCAGTATGGGGAAGAAAGTTGATTTGAGTGACTTTGAACGTGGCATGATTGTTGGTGCCAGAAGGGCTGGTCTGAGTATTTCAGAAACTGCTAATCTACTGGGATTTTCACGCACAACCATCTCTAGGGTTTACAGAGAATGGTCCGAAAAAGAAAAAACATCCAGTGAGCGGCAGTTCTGTGGGCGGAAATGCCTTGTTGATGCCAGAGGTCAGAGGAGAATGGCCAGACTGGTTCGAGCTGATAGAAGGGCAACAGTGACTGAAATAACCACTCGTTACAACCGAGGTATGCAGCAAAGCATTTGTGAAGCCACAACACGCACAACCTTGAGGCGGATGGGCTACAACAGCAGAAGACTCCACCGGGTACCACTCATCTCCACTACAAATAGGAAAAAGAGGCTACAATTTGCAAGAGCTCACCAAAATTGAACAGTTGAAGACTGGAAAAATGTTGCCTGGTCTGATGAGTCTCGATTTCTGTTGAGACATTCAGATGTTAGAGTCAGAATTTGGCGTAAACAGAATGAGAACATGGAACCATCATGCCTTGTTACCACTGTGCAGGCTGGTGGTGGTGGTGTAATGGTGTGGGGGATGTTTTCCTGGCACACTTTAGGCCCCTTAGTGCCAATTGGGCATCGTTTAAATGCCACGGCCTACCTGAGCATTGTTTCTGACCATGTCCATCCCTTTATGGCCACCATGTACCCATCCTCTGATGGCTACTTCCACCATGTCACAAAGCTCTAATCATTTCAAATTGGTTTCTTGAATATGACAATGAGTTCACTGTACTAAAATGGCCTCCACAGTCACCAGATCTCAACCCAATAGAGCATCTTTGGGATGTGGTGGAACGGGAGATTCGCATCATGGATGTGCAGCCGACAAATCTGCGGCAACTGTGTGATGCCATCATGTCAATATGGACCAAACTCCCTGAGGAATGCTTCCAGCACCTTGTTGAATCTATGCCACGAAGAATTGAGGCAGTTCTGAAGGCAAAAGGGGGTCCAACCCGTTACAAGCATGGGGTACCTAATAAAGTGGCCGGTGAGTGTATATATATATAAATATACACAGACTATATAACATCCTACCTGTGGCTTTAACTTTCATGGAAAATGTGATTAAATCTCTTAAAGCGTTGGTTTCTGCAGTGTAAGGTCAGTGTGGATGATCTTATGAGTTTGCAGATGATCATCTCTCCTCTGATCAGTGTGTTTAAAACTGGTGATTCTCCGTATGTTGAAGATTTACTTGTGACGACTAACATCTGACCACACACACACACACAGACACACACACTTACTCTATCAGGAGACACACACGGGCGAGTGACGTATGTACGCAATTTCCCCCCAAAACCATCCTGACAGATCAATTAACGTTTTGAAAAAAGGATTGATGATGTATTGACTCGTTATTTAAATTTGTTAATAAAAATAAAAAACTTTAATGAACTTGTCAACTGCATAAAATATGCAAAAACTGCATAAAACTTATAATAGTGTATCTAAAGCCTTGAATTGTGAAAGTTTAATATGTAATATTACGGGTTTGCTCAAATAAATAACCCCAATTTTCACTCAGAAATTGCTATTAAATTTCACAAATGATTACTAAGAAACCGCAAGTAACGCATTGAATTAATCATGAAATAGTATTTTCTTGTATAACGTACTCGTATAATCTTTGCAACTTTTTTACACCGTCAAACACAAATCCAAGGAATCTGACACTGTAATCTTGTAAAGCCGCTTCAAATTCAAATGACCTTTTCAGTGCTTTTCTTGTACTCCCCTTCCTTTAACCCGAGTTTCAGAGCTTCTGATTGGCTCAGATCCCACCAATCCCACGTCTCTATTCCTGGTGGCCGCCGGCCAGCGACTACAGGTGGAGACTGTTGTTGTGCCGCTCGAAGAACAGAGCGCTCTTTATTCATCTGTTCCTCTCTCTCTACATCTAACATACAGAATGAAACTGTCCACTGTTCATGAGAACTCAAAGCCTCCTTCATTCCCTTGCAGAATTACAAGCACAGAATGGACATGCATTATTGCAACATGTGTATGATGGCATTGCACGCTTATAAAGTGTAGTTTGTCTATTAGGAATACGATGCTTAATGCATACAAATAATTAACCCCCTGTGGTGCAAATCAAGTTTTTAATGTTGTATATATATTTTAATATGCTTTAAGGCAAAGTCATCAGTCAACAGCAGCATCGTAGAGCATTTTCTCCTTAAAACTACTAAAGCCTGATTGAAAATGGGGCTTTTCTCCGCTGAGTTTCTATGATGTTTGATGCTGATGTTTAGAAGGACGCTGTGACTCTGAGATGGGGAACGGGAACATATGTGTGTGACATTAGCAACACACACATTATTAGCTGTTTGATAACGTAGTCGAGACAAAGGCTAATCATATCAATGTGTTCGACACTGTATAAAACACATCATGATTCATGATCTTATAGACAATCCTGTATAATTCACTCTTCCTCTTCTTCTTCAATCAGTGTCTGGTTCAAACATGTTTAACTGAATTAAACCAATATCTCCACTTGCAATTGACTGTTCGCAAAGACCCGCCCCCTTTAGTTACTGTTGCTATGTCCAACAAGCCACGCCTCTCTCACGCCACATGTTCTCACGCAGTGAAAAATACATCGCGGAGCAGAGAGGACACTGACCACACACTGACAGACAGGACACACCAGCTTACTTTTGATATGAAACGGTCTCAACTTTCAAATTTGGTCATTTTTTTAAAAGAAATTTAAACAATAAAAACTGTTTTGTGGCTCTTTATTGTGTCTGAACCGCTCTTAAAGCGGCTCGTGAACCGATCATCTCTTCCTTCTAGTTAATTTATAGCATCAAATAAACATGAATGAACATCAGAAGGAATGTTGTTTTAACCACGGAAAGACGTCAGTACACACCGTTTCTCAAGTTCAAATCCTCCAATGTTAATCTATTAACTCCTGATGGCTGTCGGACAAAAATTGCGGATTCGGCGGATGGCGGATTATGATTGGTCAGATCGCCTGTCAATCAAACTCCCTGCAAAGGGTCGATTGTGTCGCGTTTACTACAGTTACGCGAGTGGATCGGGTCAGAGCCATAGAGAGAGAGAGTTGCGACACTCCCATAGACCGCCATAGGAACTTTGGAATGCGGAAGTAACGCGTGTCGTGGAGCGGCCAATAGTTCCAAACACTGATAGTTTCTCCATTGAACCCCATTCATTTTCAGTGCTTCAGAAGTACGTTCGCTGGTAAATTAATGAAATTACTGTATTTTTTTACTTTTACACACATTCGCCGACCTCTCGTGAATCTAGTCTGTAGTTATATTTAATGTAGCCAGTTTTAGTAAATGTTTATTGGAAGATAATAGGTTAATTGCAGCGATAGCTTACGTGACCAACACTTCACTAACGTTAGCTAACTTACGGTAACTGATGTATATAATATATAATATTTTTTTAAATAATATTTTATATGTGTATATATATATTTATAAAACGGTTAGTTCCAATCCTTGATTCTGATTGGTCAATAGCTGTGCTTTATTCACGATAAAACACGGCTATGACCGCTTCACCCAACGGTTCTATGTATCACTACACAACACCCCTAGCAACCACTCTTAGCAACTTAAACAGATGTTTCATCTCATTGATATTGTTCATTTAAAGCTAGAGCAGAGCATTGTGAGAGATCGAGTAAGCGAGTGTACCTGCATTTACAGTAGACGTAGCATTTTCCTTCAGGTCAGTCCTATATTCATAATAAAAAAATGCGTTTGAATGTCCGCTGCATATTTTGTCCTTTTAACAGTCATGGGGTTTTCCGTGCATAACGTTAGTCATCTGTCAGTTGCGTCTGTCTTCTCCGTGATCACAAGTTCGAGTCCTTTCAAAAGCCTTCTCTACAGACTCACTCACTCACTCACTCATAAAGACAGTCTTTGCCGCCATCTATTGGCGAAATAATATATGTAACTTCTGTTGCTGTTCACGTTCCGGGACTATTTTTTCCAGCGGAAGGCAGGCTTTTAGTGATTTTACTTCATGAAAGTTGCATAGATACATATTTTTCGCCTTTAATATTTTTATTGTGTGGCAACCGTTTTATAAAAGCAATAAGGTACTCGAGGCAAGTGCTGTATCGTGAATAAGTAACGGCTGAAGGGGTTGCAGGCACTCCGCTTCGCGTCGTGCCTAACAACGCCCTACAGCCGTTACTTATTCACGATACAGCACAGCCTCTCGTACCTTATTGCTTACATATATATATATATATATATATATATATATATATATATATAACCTATATATAATATTATATACACACACACACAATTCATTTATTTAAATGGGTTAGGGAGGGTTATGCATGTGCTTATATGTATTTAGGAACATAGTTAATTCACTCATTAACTATCTCTCCGGTTTAATTTTATGAAGAATATTTTTCGGTTGAATATTTACCGAACATTGCTGTATAGTCGTTGCTTTCTACGTTATGGGAGCAGTCTATTTCCCTCCTAAATCATTAATTTGTACATGCACAGCGTAATTATTCATATTTTGTGTTGGTTGGAGTTCTGAACGGCCCGCAGACCTCTTTGCGTGATCACGAAGGTAGGCTAATGGCTGAATCGGAATTTATAAGCAAGATCACGGGAATCAATAGCCTAATACAGCCCAGTTGTGCTAAAATAAATATCACGAGACGTCCATCATCAGATGAATGACATGGAAAAGTTAAGTTAGAGCCGCTAAAGCCAGTGCTACTACCCATGCGAACATGAACACTAAGCTTTTCCCTCCAAAAAAATAGCCTAAAACTTATCTAAGTTGTCACCCTGCCTCTCCAAATGCAAAACTGACATTAACAAAATGCAATAACAGCTTAAAAAGTACTTGGGTGTGTGTTTTATTTTATATTTACCGTTTAATAATCCAATCGCTGCTGTCTGTCCATAGAAGAACATGACAGCCCGCGTATGTTTTGGAACTATTGGGGCTTACATGAACCACGTGACAGCCGTCGCGGCGACATCAAAGCGTGTCGCAACTCTTTCTCTCTATGGCTCTCTCTAGCCGCTGTGACGAGTGAGTGGAGGCGGGGACTAATTTGCATATTCATGAAGCAATGGTGTCGAGTTACATTCAAGCTATTTTAAGGCATGAAGAAACAATTTTCACAGAAAAAAAAAAACGTTAAAATGTCTCAAGATGAGTTTTAAGGGATACAATTATTGACTGCATGGGAACTTTAACAAAAAAATTAAGTTATATAACAAAAAAAAAAATCTTTCTGCTAAATGCATAAAATCGTTACAATTTCAGTTTGGTGTTGCTCGCTTCAAATGATTATTTCCTTGATTAATGATTAATGAGCTTCGAATGAAAGTGGAGCTGTTTGAATGAACCAAAGCATCGCACTGGAACAAACAGTGTTTTGTCTGACGGCTCCTGGGGGATCGGATCGGATCGGCTCCTTTGAGTCTCGTGGCGATGGACTGGTCAGGAAAGTCTGTAATTGCAATAGTCGCGTCACATGACAAACCCCTCGGGCTTGTCTAACGAGGGTTCGGCTGTGTGCTTGAGGGCGAGTTTATTTGCCGTGTAGGAGAGCATGTATTTATAGCAGGAGCTTCTTCTGCAGTGCAGAGCGTCGCATTAACATTTGATCAGGGAGCAGGCAAGGGCACACGTTTGAGGAAATAAGCCTGCGTTTTGGAAAATTCCCTGCTCCACTTCTCTCCTCGGGTATTAGAGTGTTTGTGAGGGCAAAATAGAGTTTCTGACTCTTCCTCTCTCTCAATCCATCCCTTCTCCCCCTCCTTTAATCTTTAATTAAAGTCAAACAGCCAGTTCTTAATCCCAACTTACAGCAAATGCCCCACACTTACTAAAGCTGCAACACATCAGAGAAAAAAACCCTGATTGACAACCAGGAAATAGAAGCATTTAAAGCAGAGAAGTGCAATTATGAATTTTAAATTCTCTCACCACCGCTTTCTGGAAAGTCATTGCAGCCGCCAAATAAGGAAAATTGACCTATTTTGGGGTCTCTTAAAAAAAAAAAATCACATTTTACCCCATAATCAAAAGGAAAAATTCATAAATTATATTGGTACTTATCATATACAGACTTAAGACATTTCAAATATGCACACTTTCCTCACAAATTCTTATTTTAATCAGAAAAATAACCTGTAATGCAGTTATGAGAATGAAATTTGGATTGAAAAAGTTTATCAGATCTTAATGTTTGCAACAATAATAGCCATTGCTTTTTTTTCCCTTTGAAATACAATTGAAATATAATCAGTTATATTTTGTTGTTGTTGTAAGAAATTAATACTTTGATTCAGCAAGGACACATTAAAGTGATCAAAAGTGACAGTAAAGACTTAAACATTGTTACAAAAAAAACATATTTTCCTTTGAAGTTTCTATTAATCAAAGAAAAAAATATTTTTAAAAGTTTATTATAAAAATGTTAAGCAGCGCAACTGTTTTCAACACTGATAATAATAATCATAAATGTTTCTTGAGCATCAGATCATCATATTAGAGTGATTTCTGAAGGATCATGTGACTCTGAAGACTGGAGTAATGATGCTTTGATCACAGGAATAAATTACACTTTGCTGTACATTCAAATAGAAAACAGATGATTTACATTGTAATAATATTTCACAGTTCTTACTGTATTTCGGATTAAATAAATGCAGCTCTTCAAAAACATCTTACCAACTTTGGTGTCACTGTTGTTCAATGGTTGATCCACTTTAATTTGATTTCCGCTCCACTTTCAGTCTGAACACGCCGCCTGGAACCAAAGTGAAGCTCCTGGGGGTCGTTCAGGTTAAGAACGGCATCCTGCTATTGGACGATTCCAAAATCGACGTTCTCGGAGGCGAGGTGGATCACATGATTGACAAGTGGGAGTTTCAGAGGGTGAGAGACATGTTTTACATTTACATTTATGCATTTGGCAGACTTCATACGTTTCAAGGTACACCGTTACATTCTCATCAGCTCTTGCTCTCCCTGGGAATCGAACCCATGACCTTGGCGTTGCAAGCGTCGACGCTCTACTCTTTGAGCTCCAGGAAAATCGATAGTTTTCTCTTTTATTATGAATGTATTCTGGTAATATGATGCAGTTTAATGGAGACATTTTCTTTCTTCTTGCTTCTATTAAATAAAGGTTCACTCTACTGTGTGTAACAATCATGCTAATTTCATTTGAAATATGTCTGAGTTTATCAATTTCACCCGTCCTTTTAATAATATAATAATGTTTATTTTTTATAATGCCTTTCAAGAACACAAGGTCGCTTCACAAAATAATACAAACAGTTGACAGACAAAGAGACAAGCAATCTGCTTATTATAACAATAAACAAGCAGAAAAGCAGATGGAGACAACCAAATAATTACAAATAATTATTATTACGATTAAGTAAACATGTAACAAAAATTAAAAAGTGGAAGACAGAGAAATGGAGAGGTAAATAATGATTTACTGAGCATAGATTTGAGATTTGAAGGTCTGGAGGTTGAGATGTCTTTTAAATGACATCAGCACATGGAGCTCAGCCAATCACAACAGAGGAAATTTACATATAGGATTCTTAAATGCACTATAGCACAAACTGTTGTTTTTTTCAGAAATTTCAAAGAGTGTGTGTAAAATCATGAAACTAAATCACAAACTGAATGTTTTAAGTGCAAGAAACCTTGACTAACATTTTAAGTGGGCTCTAGGGAGAAAAGAAGAGATGCAAAAGTGTAAAATATTGAAAAATGAAAATATGCCCTCTTTAAAGGTTGTATTCATTAAAAGTTAAGAAAGCGAAGCCGCGGTGTCAAGCAGAAACAGCAGTGCCTGTGGCCATCTGTTAATATCATGTTTCAGCTCAGTGATGGATGACACACTGGCAACAGATGATTTATTTTAATTATCAATCAAAGCCAGAAAGCATAAGGCACATTTCTTTATTCACCTTGATGGGTAAATGACTTCAGTCCAAAGATTTTTCTCCCCTCTCTGGATTCACTTTATTCACATACAGTCAAAACACACCTGGTATCATTTTTGATATGTTTTCACTAGTGTGTGCAGGACACTATAGTTCATTTATGTAAGTGAGGAGAGCAAAATAAAGTAAACTATGACATATTATACCCAAATATTCTTCATACAGTGACTACCAGTAACAATATGTGACCAAAAATGATTCCTCCACTTTGAGCTGATCATGTTCTGCTGAAGTGTGTTTTCTGTAATTGCTAATGCTCTTTTTACACACACACTGAACAACATGAAGCATTGCTTGGTCACTGGTTGAGCTAAACTGGTATTATCTAATTGTGTAGTTAAATTTAACAGCTGACAGATATTCAACATAATTCATGTGTGAGAGTCTAACAGAAGGACGGACAAAACCAGTCAAATATTGTCATATTTCATCACCATTTTCTAAACTACAGCGAATAAACTGTGATAATGTGAGAAATATTGAAGGTGTCTGAATAAATGTGTGTTTGACTCTATCTAATGAAACCTTCAACCTTTTCTTCTGTAAAGAGCCTGGCCAAGCACAACCGCAGAAACATCGGTGCCGAAGGTGGACCTCCTCCGTTCGTTCCCTTCGGACAGGTCAGGACTCTTTACATCAGTTGATTTGATTCCCCGGGAGATTAGTGTTGTATAATCCGCTGTGATCTGTGTGTAGAAATGTGCTCATAAGGAGCAGGTGGACAGCAGAGCCCTGGATCAGAGGAAGACCCTTCAAAGCACAAACGCTGTCAAATCTGCGGACGACAACGACGAGTTTGAGAAACAAAGAACCGCTGCTATCGCTGAGGTCGCCAAGAGCAAAGAGGTGCGCTGCCGTTCATAACCATTATTACGAGATGTGTTTAAAGTCCCTGTAAAGGCAATTTCAAAAAAAAATTCTAAACACATTATAAATGTTAGAAATGTATTGCTAAAACATATTACAAAGACTGTGAACTGTGAAGTACTGAATTGTGGAGTTAGACCGTTAAACAGTTTTTCACCATTGCTATTTTCCGGATTTTCTGGGCGGGGCTAAAACAGGGCTCGATGACGCACTGGAGCCCTTGAGCTCCTGGACACGCCCCTACTTGATGACGCACTAAAGCCGCTGAGGCTGGCCGTTCCTAACAGTATTATAGAGCACACATACTGACATACACATCAGTGTGCCGCTCAATCGCGAGTTACTGTCAGTACTATTATTAGTAACACAGCCTACAGATTGCTAGCTACTAGCTATGCCTTCGTCACGGAAATGCGTACTACCTGGATGCGATCACCGGATCACGTACAAAACAGATCGGTGTCCTTGTTTAAATTTCCGAAAAACGATTACATCAAGAAGAAGTGGATTAATTTTGTGAAGAGCCACCTTGATGGAGAGCTGAGGATCACCGCCAAAACCCGCCTCTGTAAGTAATCATTTTACACGGGATAGTTTTATAAACTTTCGTCGGAGACAACTGGGATTCACTGATAATCCGCTGTTACTGGTGAATGGGGCCGAACCGACTATCTCCCGCCTCAGCCTTCATCCTCCCGTCGCGCGGACAACTGGTGCCATTCGGCAGTGCGTGCCCACCGTGCGAGCATCCATTCCGGCTGTAGAGTTGAGTGTGGCGAGTCGACGACGGCAGCTTTCCCGCGAGTGGGCGTGGTTTCAGCGCAGCCAGTGGACACGCCCCCAGCGTTTGAGAGCAGAGATTACTGCTCATTTTTTCAAGATTTTGATAGCTTATTTTATGTACTTGCTGGCTTTTTTTATCATTCAAATTTGGCTGGGTGACTAATAACACATTTTTCTGTGGTGTGACAAACTCAAAACACATACTTAATTTTGACTTTACAGGGACTTTAAGACTATTAACAATAGTAGTGAACATCTCCGGTCAATTGTTTGGAATGATTACGATTTGAAAGAGTCTCTTCTGCTCAGCAAGGCTGCATTTATTTGATAAAAAATACAGTAAAACAGGGAAATATTATTGCAGTGTAAATCAGCTGTTTTCTATGTGAATATACTGTAAAGTGTAATTTATTCCTGTGATCAAAGCTGAATTTTCAGCATCATTACTCCAGTGTTCAGAGTCACATGATCCTTCAGAAAATCACTCTAATATGATGATTTTGCTAGATTTGCAAAAGTAAAAAAAAAAAAAAAAATGCTTTTATTCCACAAGGATGCATTAATTTGATCAAAAGTGACATTTAAATACATTTATAACGTTGGAAAAGATTTTATTTCAAATAAATGCTGTTCTTTTGAACTTTCTATACATCAAAGATTCCTGAAAAAAAATGTAAGCAGCAAAATAATAATGAGAACCAATTTTTAATGACAATAACTGAGCAGCGCATCATCATATTAGAGTGATTTCTGAAGGGTCATGTGACACTGAAGACATGAAGACAATTCAGCTTTGATCACAGGAATAAATTACACTTTACTATATATTCACATAGAAAACAGCTATTTTAAATCGTAATAATATTTCACTGTTTTACTGTATTTTTAATCAAATAAATGCAGCCCTGTTGAGCAGAAGACTCTTCCAAAAACATTTAAAATCTCTTATTATTCTCTCTATTATTCTAAACCGTTGAAGTGTAGTGTACACATAACCCAGATTTCAGCATTTTACAGAATACACTCTTTCACAAAGATATTGACATTTCAATTCAAAATAAATATCGTTTTCATCCCCTGCAACAAAACAGCACCTTTTGATAATGAAATATTGATGCATTAAAGCATTATATAATTGAATTTGTTCATTCTCATGACTGTATCCTCAGGCCATGGGTGAACTTAATATTCTCCGATATTTCATTAAGAATTGTTTGATTTCGAGTATGTAATTATGAATGTATCGTGATAAGTGAATGATTGAACACTTTGCCTCTGCAGGACCTGGACTGTGTTTCAAAACCCAGCTTGATTTAAACTTAAAAACACACTCGTGGAGTCCAGAATTGTTGTTTTTTGTGCTAAAGTTGTGTGTGTTAATGGAAGAAATCTGATGTTCTTGTGCTGGAGTTGCATCAGTGTTTTGTTATTTTTCATAGTGCTCTTGATTTCCTTCTAGACGCGTACGTTTGGCGGTGGAGGCAATGCCGGAGGAAACCTTGCCAATCCAGGATCCTCCTACAGGAGTCGAGACTCCTATCAAAGAAGAAGAGAGGAGAGAGAGAAGCCCTGGACGGAGAACAAGTCAGAAGGAGTTTACAGAGATTTGGTAAGATGCAAAGATCTTCATAAAAATAAATGGTGTCCTGTCAGCAGTTTTAAAGTTGAGATGATCAGTAAAAAGTGAAGGTCCAAATAGACTGAACACTCACTATTATTTAAGCCATTGGTTCTTGCAAGTATCATAAAATGTAAAAATGTGTTGTTGCACAGATAAGTAAGCGTCATCTGGGAATCTGAACAGAGATTTTATTGATGTTTTTCTCTTCTGCTGCATTTATTAATGATCAAAAATACAGTAAAAATTCTGAATTCTGTTTTCTATGTGAATATATAGTAAAGTGTAATTTATTCCTATGATCAAAGCTGGATTTTCAGCATCATTACTCCAGTCTTCAGTGTCACATGACCCTTCAGAAATCACTCTAATATGATGATCTGATGCTTTTCTGATTATTATCAATGTTGTAAACAGTTGTGCTGCTTCATATTTTTGGAAAAACTGATACATTTTGGTAACCCGTTACCATAAGGTTTCATTAGTTAACATCAACTAACAATGAACAAGACTTCTACAGCATTTATTCATCATAATTCATGTTAAGTTCAACATTTACTAATACATCAAACGTTGTATTTGTTAACATTAATGCACCGTGAACTAACAGCTGTATTTTTATTAACAAACATTAACAAGGATTAATAAATACTGTAACAAATGCATTGCTCATAGTTATATCATGTTAGTTAATACTTTAAATTAAACCTTATTGTAAATTGTCACTTTTGATTGATTTAATGTGTTCTTGCTGAATACTGAATAAAACTATTAATTTCTTTAAAAAAATGACATGAAGGTTTTGCTAATAGATTTTCTACTGTGTTTCTTAAATAACAATCTGGAAAAACATCTCAAGTGCCCAAAAATTGTGTGATGGGCTTTTATTTATAATTAAATGCCATTATTTTCTTCTAATGCCAGTAGAGTAGCAAGGAAATGCCTTCTCTGAATAAAAGATCAGTCGATGTGACCTTGTCTTTTCTGGTTTATTTTTGCACTCCAGAAGTGCTCTGCATGTTTTCTACATGTTCTCTTGTCCCTGCTTGATGGATTTTAATGCAACGCTCGATGACCCTCGAGTTCATGATTTCATGATTTGCTGCTGTCTGTTCAAGGTTGATGAGCGAGCTTTGAGGGACATCATGGAGATGGGCTTCAACCGTGAGGCGGCCAGAGAAGCCTTGCTGGATCACAACAATAACCTGGAGACGGCCCTCAACTTCCTCCTCACCGGAACAAACCAGCCCAAAGCGGCCCAGACCGAGCAGAGCCGCCCGCCTCCACGAGGTAAAGCCTTCGGGCGCCGAGGAAAGATCAGAAACCTTCAGATAGTTGCGAGCAGGGCTTGACATTAACACCCGCCAACCCGGGGGTATTTCAGCGGTGGCGTGTAACGCAGT
Source organism: Rhinichthys klamathensis goyatoka (assembly GCF_029890125.1). Lineage (NCBI taxonomy): Eukaryota > Metazoa > Chordata > Actinopteri > Cypriniformes > Leuciscidae > Rhinichthys > Rhinichthys klamathensis. The sequence goes on from NW_026607169.1 coordinate 281,942, forward strand.
TAAATTTCGGGTTGAATTTGATATAATATCAGTCCTTCCAGAAAAACGAGTTTTTTTGTGATTGTTGCGGGCAAAAACCCTTGATTATGCGGCCCGTTTTCATAAAAAATGCGATGGAATATGCGGGATTTTTATGCGATGAAATTGCGGGAACTTGCAAGAACTGCGTTTTGATGAAAAAGAGAAAGAAAAGTGATTCCCCAACACCCTGTTCTCACTAGGCTCCTACCTTAATGTAAAGAGCTATTTCTTATGACTTCTTATGATAAGCAAGCATATACATCACAGAAAGTGCTGGAATATTTCAGTTCTCATCTTGTTTTATTTCAGACCTTAATAAACACATCAAACTTACAAAACACTGATGAGTCAAACAAGTTCTGTAGTGTGTTCCTGTTTTACAGCTTTTCGATGATGTTCATGTCGCGTAATTACATCACTTCATAACGTTCCCATGGCAACCGGGGGAAACGGCGGCTCTTGTGTGAAGCAAACGCAACATTTTTCAACTTTCTGCTCAGATATATGTGACTTTTTTTTTTTTGCAACGAAAATGCGAGGATTATGAAATCATGCAAGCCCTGCATATTTTGCACAGAAATCGGCAATTTATGCGGCGAAAGTGCGGCGTATTCGAAAAAATGCCCCCCGTATAAATATGCAGACTTTGGCTGATTATGCACTGAATCATGCGATCACATGATCGTGTTTTTCTGGAGGGACTGTAATATACATTTTTCAATTGTAGTCTTTTAAAAAGGCATCTGAAATAATAAAACAAGTGCAATCTAGTGTTGGCAGTAATATTGATTTTTCGATGCATATTGATACTGAAAGATCTGAAACTCTTCCGCAGAATAGATACAAAAGACACCAGCTCTCGCTCTCTAATCTCTCCGACAGCGAGTCAACACACCAACCCTTTACTCACTCGCTTAATTTGCTCCGGATGAATATTGTTGGTGGTTCAGGGCTTGAATTCTGGCGCGTATTGACCCAAAGTGCGCGCACATAAAGTATATTGGCTATATAAAAGAGCATAATGGGTCCGTGCGTCAGGTCTTAAAGTGACAGTAGCCTAATATACCGGCTGCCAAATTATGAGATGCTATTAAAAATATCTATTTGGTAGTTATTCCCCTATGGTAACGGTGTCCAAATTGTGGCCTACATTCTGTTATAGACATACCTGTCAACACTCCTGTTTTTCCCAGGTTTCTCCCGTTTTTTAGCCCTATCTCCCGGACCCCTCCCAGTTTGTTATTTCTGCCGGGAAACTCCTATAATTTGCATGGCCCAAACTCTTTTATGAATAATCGGAACAATATGTTTGTCTAATGTTGACCATTTCACAGATCTTTTATTAAATGCATTATATTCACACAATCCACACACCATATACAATTTCAACTCGTTTGTCATCTCAACCTGGCAACCTATAACTCAGCTGCGCAGTCGCGGAAAGCTTAACCCGAAAGCGAGCACCACACCACGTTTAGGGTGAACGTTTTCTTTGTTGCGTAGGCACTTTTTCCCTGTGTATTCATGTTCACTCTGCAATAAAAACAAAATCAAATGCAATAAAACCCATTGATAAACACAATCGGCCAGTTGCCAATCGTGTGTTTAGAGGAGAAAAACGGCAGGATTTTGTTTCATTTTGGCCGATCTCTGTTCCGGACTTTGCACACAAACTGCATTGCAATTATTTTCCAAAATGTAATTTTGTGTGGAAATATTATGAAACAGGACGTTAATCGCTAGGAGTGTGCGATATTGACAAAAATCTGGTATTTAGATGCAATTACACAGATTTAATGCAGCTCAGAGGGACATGAATGCATTTAACCTGCAGTTACAAATGCATAAATAATGTTTTGATGTTTTAAACATAAAAAGTTGAATATTGATATCAGAAATGATAAAAATAAAATAAAATAAAACATTAGTTGGTGGCAGCAGCAAGTCAGTGTTATTGAGAGTCATTGAATCATTCATTCAACCAGTTCATTCATTCACCATGTGTTGATCAGAGATGCAAAAAATCCCTCTTGTTTTGTTTGGAACTATTTTTGTTGGCGAAATAGAGCAAAAACAGGCAATAATGTCTAAAAATGTAAGTCATGACTTAATATTAACTTCTTGTTTATTGAACTGTTGTATAAAATCAATATCACATTTGTTCTCATGCTGATATTTACAAAGTGCAAACTGCACTCTTCATGTGATATTGATTAACTATGTTAAATTATATAAATATTAAAGACATACAGAGGTATTTTTGCCCCTTATCTTGAATATGTAGGGCATTATAAATGCATTTAATAGAGTAAATCACGCAGGGAAAGTCTAACATACCAGACTACTTCACATTGTGCACTCTCTATGTGAGGAATATATTCGATAATGACAGATTGCACATCGTTAAAACAACGATCACAATATTATCGTAGACGATGTATATCGCACACCCATAGGACATCCTGAATACGAACGCAAAGGCAAAAGGAGAGCACAAAAAGTACTGTAACAGTCTCAGAAACTCATTAATAATTAATAATTTTATGCTTTATTTGATCTTTAAAAGGAAAGGGTCGTGGACGGGGACGTTCCAGAACGGATGAGGATGAGGAAGCAGGAGGAAGACCGTCTGGGCCCAGCACACTGTTTGACTTCCTAGAGTCTAAAATGGGGACATTCTCCATTGACGGTACATCGGATTTATTTTACCTTTATTATGTTTTTGTGGTGCTTTCATAGACTGTAAAAAAAATGTTCGTAGTGTGCGTGATGTCACCCTGAAGAGCATTTTTGAAGCCCAAAGTGGGCGGAGCCGGCCGTCGCCATCTTGGTCGCGCGTCACTCCCGGATAAACGAAAATGTGCAGCGAGGCGGATTAGCTGAGGTGACGTGACGCTAACACACAGCAGACAAACTGCTAGTAGTGACATCAGCGGCAATCCACCTGTCATTCAAGTGGCCACACCCTTAATTATGGAGAACTTTAAGGCTATTAAATATTTAAACAGATCAGTTATAAAAAAATTCGCCCCTCTCACAGTCGTCATGAAGGGCAAAATTAGCAATATAGACTAAAACCAGTTTTTGTACCAGGCTGTAAACATGTTTTTTTCTGCTGTAAAGTTGTGCATTTTAACATGCGGGTTTATGGGATTGAGTCTCTTCTGCAGCCGGCCTCTAGTGGCCAGTGGAGGAACTGCAGTTTAACTCACTTCAGTGTCGGATTCAAGAGAGAGACTAGAAGGTTGCCGCTTGGGTGCTTTACAATAAGGCCAATATTAGGGCTTCTTTAAATTATTGATATCTGAATTGGCTAATATCATGGCTTATTTTGTTCCTTTCCAATAGTAATAGTGTTTAGTATTGTTTATGTACTGTTAGGGTTCCTACGCAGTTTGGAAAAGTATGGAATTCGAGTCATTTCTAGGTCTGGATAAGTGGACAAAAAATGTGTTTTCAGACCCTATTCGGTTTTCTAAAATATAAAATCAGGTATTTTTAAAAATAAATGTATCATACAAGCAGAGTGTTTTCACAGCAAATGTTTAGTGATTATCAAACACGGCTGAATAAATTCTAGGCGTATTTTTATAATGCAAAACTGTCTTTATCAGAAGTCTTTTGAGCTTCACTTAAAATAATGTTTACAGCAACAGATAAAGGAGCAAACACTCATCTAAGTCAGACATCAAACCACATTTACATTCCTAAACTGATGTGTGTCACAGGTCAATATATGCGGCTTCTTCTTATCGTATATCACTGAGAAAACCAACGAGAAAATAAAAATATTTACAGATGCCTGTACTAGATAGCAAAGATAATGCTGTATGAACCATTTATTTTAAAAATGGTCTGAAAAATCTAGAGAGAGGTTTGGAAATTTGAGTCTGGAAAAAGTATGGCATTTTTAAATTGAAAATATGCAGATTATAGTATTTATTAATTTACTTTTACGGTTATATTGTTTAATTTTAGTTTTAATTTGTATCATTATGCCCCGGGCACCAATGGTGTGAGGACCCTATTGGAATTGCTCCGTTTATTTTTTTTAATTCAGTATTTTAAGTTTTTTTTTAATTATTTTTAATTATTACCTTTAATGTAATTGTATTTCATTATTCATTTTAGGCATTTCAACTTATTTTTTTTGGTTTTTTTTTATAATTTCTAAGTTTTTCATCTGATATATATATATATATATATATATATATATATATACGGTATATATATATATATATGTAATTTCAGCTTTTTCAATTTTTAACAGTCTTAGAAAACTCTTTTTCTGTGCCAACTTTCTAAAGTAGTTAACACTTCTATATCTCTGCATCGTTCCCATTTCACATAATTTCACTGATTTTCCAGCTTAAATCAGTATTTCAAGCATCCGAGTTAAAAGTGGGATAATGTAGTTAGCTTGACATTATTTCAAAACAAACCATTTCAGGCTTGATAAAAGACCCTGCTTGCTTTTGAAGTCGTGATCAGCCTGAGAGTTCATTGTGCTTTAATTACTGTAAATGATCGCTTGCTCTCAAACTAACGTATCGTTTGCTTCATTCCCACTGCATGTGCAATGGAAGAAGTCCTAATAATAGGAACATTGTATCAGGATTTTTAATCTCTTCTTATGTTGGAGTCCCGGTGGGCCGTCAAACAGATGGCCAGTCCCAAATGAAGGCGCTTCTATTAGTCAGCTTTAGATAAGTCTCAGCGGCTGGTAAGCTCTGCCTGACATATGGCTTTAGGAGAAAACAGACAGGGCTAATATGTGGAGAAACCATTTCTGCTCTTTCAGTGCCATTGTTTTAACATTCAGTGTGTGAATGACCTGAAACTCGCTGTATTCAGTGTGTGAATGACCTGAAACTCACTGCATTCAGTGTGTGAATGACCTGAAACTCACTGTATTCAGTGTGTGAATGACCTGAAACTCACTGTATTCAGTGTGTGAATGACCTGAAACTCACGGTATTCAGTGTGTGAATGACCTGAAACTCACTGTATTCAGTGTGTGAATGACCTGAAACTCACGGTATTCAGTGTGTGAATGACCTGAAACTCACTGTATTCAGTGTGTGAATGACCTGAAACTCACTGCATTCAGTGTGTGAATGACCTGAAACTCGCTGTATTCAGTGTGTGAATGACCTGAAACTCACTGTATTCAGTGTGTGAATGACCTGAAACTCACGGTATTCAGTGTGTGAATGACCTGAAACTCACTGCATTCAGTGTGTGAATGACCTGAAACTCACTGTATTCAATGTGTGAATGACCTGAAACTCACTGCATTCAGTGTGTGAATGACCTGAAACTCACTGCATTCAGTGTGTGAATGACCTGAAACTCACTGCATTCAGTGTGTGAATGACCTGAAACTCACTGTATTCAGTGTGTGAATGACCTGAAACTCACTGTATTCAGTGTGTGAATGATCTGAAACTCACTGCATTCAGTGTGTGAATGACCTGAAACTCGCTGTATTCAGTGTGTGAATGACCTGAAACTCACTGTATTCAGTGTGTGAATGACCTGAAACTCACGGTATTCAGTGTGTGAATGACCTGAAACTCACTGCATTCAGTGTGTGAATGACCTGAAACTCACTGTTTTCAATGTGTGAATGACCTGAAACTCACTGCATTCAGTGTGTGAATGACCTGAAACTCACTCCATTCAGTGTGTGAATGACCTGAAACTCACTGTATTCAGTGTGTGAATGACCTGAAACTCACTGTATTCAGTGTGTGAATGACCTGAAACTCACTGCATTCAGTGTGTGAATGACCTGAAACTCACTGTATTCAGTGTGTGAATGACCTGAAAGTCACTGTATTCAGTGTGTGAATGACCTGAAACTCACTGTATTCAGTGTGTGAATGACCTGAAACTCACTGTATTCAGTGTGTGAATGACCTGAAAGTCACGGTATTCCGTGTGTGAATGACCTGAAACTCACTGTATTCAGTGTGTGAATGACCTGAAACTCACTGCATTCAGTGTGTGAATGACCTGAAACTCACTGTATTCAGTGTGTGAATGACCTGAAACTCACTCCATTCAGTGTGTGAATGACCTGAAACTCACTGTATTCAGTGTGTGAATGACCTGAAACTCACTGTATTCAGTGTGTGAATGACCTGAAACTCACGGTATTCAGTGTGTGAATGACCTGAAACTCACTGTATTCAGTGTGTGAATGACCTGAAACTCACTGTATTCAGTGTGTGAATGACCTGAAACTCACTGTATTCAGTGTGTGAATGACCTGAAACTCACGGTATTCAGTGTGTGAAAGACCTGAAACTCACGGTATTCAGTGTGTGAATTACCTGAAACTCACTGTATTCAGTGTGTGAATGACCTGAAACTCACGGTATTCAGTGTGTGAATGACCTGAAACTCACTGTATTCAGTGTGTGAATGACCTGAAACTCACTGCATTCAGTGTGTGAATGACCTGAAAGTCACTGCATTCAGTGTGTGAATGACCTGAAACTCACTGTATTCAGTGTGTGAATGACCTGAAAGTCACTGCATTCAGTGTGTGAATGACCTGAAACTCACGGTATTCAGTGTGTGAAAGACCTGAAACTCACGGTATTCAGTGTGTGAATTACCTGAAACTCACTGTATTCAGTGTGTGAATGACCTGAAACTCACGGTATTCAGTGTGTGAATGACCTGAAACCCCCTGATCTGTAATAGGTCTGTAATTGGTTTGTAGCGTGAGTGGGTCCCACCCACTGATCTGTTATTGGTCTGTAGCGTGAGTGGGTCCCACCCACTGATCTGTTATTGGTCTGTAGCGTGAGTGGGTTCCACCCACTGATCTGTAATTGGTCTGTAGCGTGAGTGGGTCCCACCCACTGATCTGTAATAGGTCTGTAGCGTGAGTGGGTCCCACCCACTGATCTGTAATAGGTCTGTAGCGTGAGTGGGTCCCACCCACTGATCTGTAATAGGTCTGTAGCGTGAGTGGGTCCCACCCACTGATCTGTAATAGGTCTGTAGCGTGAGTGGGTCCCACCCACTGATCTGTTATTGGTCTGTAGCGTGAGTGGGTCCCACCCACTGATCTGTTATTGGTCTGTAGCGTGAGTGGGTCCCACCCACTGATCTGTTATTGGTCTGTAGCGTGAGTGGGTCCCACCCACTGATCTGTAATTGGTCTGTAGCGTGAGTGGGTCCCACCCACTGATCTGTAATTGGTCTGTAGCGTGAGTGGGTCCCACCCACTGATCTGTAATTGGTCTGTAGCGTGAGTGGGTCCCACCCACTGATCTGTAATTGGTCTGTAGCGTGAGTGGGTCCCACCCACTGATCTGTAATAGGTCTGTAGCGTGAGTGGGTCCCACCCCCTGATCTGTAATAGGTCTGTAGCGTGAGTGGGTCCCACCCACTGATCTGTAATAGGTCTGTAGCGTGAGTGGGTCCCAACCCCTTGATCTCTAATAGGTCAGTAGCGTGAGTGGGTCCCACCCCGTGATCTGTAATTGGTCTGTAGCGTGAGTGGGTCACACCCCCTGATCTGTAATAGGTCTGTAGCGTGAGTGGGTCCCACCCACTGATCTGTAATAGGTCTGTAGCGTGAGTGGGTCACACCCCCTGATCTGTAATTGGTCTGTAGCGTGAGTGGGTCCCACCCCCTGATCTGTAATAGGTCTATAGCGTGAGTGGGTCCCACCCCTTGATCTGTAATTGGTCTGTAGCGTGAGTGGGTCACACCCCCTGATCTGTAATAGGTCTGTAGCGTGAGTGGGTCCCACCCCCTGATCTGTAATAGGTCTGTAGCGTGAGTGGGTCCCACCCACTGATCTGTAATAGGTCTGTAGCGTGAGTGGGTCCCAACCCCTTGATCTCTAATAGGTCAGTAGCGTGAGTGGGTCCCACCCCCTGATCTGTAATTGGTCTGTAGCGTGAGTGGGTCACACCCCCTGATCTGTAATAGGTCTGTAGCGTGAGTGGGTCCCACCCCCTGATCTGTAATAGGTCTGTAGCGTGAGTGGGTCACACCCCCTGATCTGTAATAGGTCTGTAGCGTGAGTGGGTCCCACCCACTGATCTGTAATAGTTCTGTAGCGTGATATTTCCATGAAGAGACACTCTGGGTTTTGTGAAAGAACTCTTAGGTATTTCCTCTTATTATTTCTGACGCATGTCTCATCGCGGTGATTTAAATGTATGCAGTGGCACTCGTGCTGCAAGACACTACAGATATGCGAAACAACAGGCTATTCAGTGAGCTGGAGTTATCTTTGCAGGCTTTTCTTAGCAAATATGGAAATATGTTTTCTATTAATGCTCGGCCGATATTTGGCCTTTTTTAATTATCTTCATCGGCCGATAAGCTTTTCTGTTTGGCTAATGTGTTTTATTTTTCACTCTCACGTTAGTTTACTGTCTCGGTTTAACAGTTCTGTCTAATAAATGAATAAACGGTATACAAAGAAGTGTTTGCTGTCTGCTTTTCTATCATTAGTAAAAGAACTGCAAATGCTCATCTACTGTCAGCATTCAGCAAATAAGCATTTATATAATTTAAGCATTGATTAAGTTGGTTACAGTGTTTGTACAATGTGCTTAAAGTATTTTGAAGTATATGATGCAGCTTTCATTCTTCAGGTCAATCAGATATTCATGAAAAATAAATCATTTTTGAATAAAGAAAGCGATATCTTTGTCATAGTATCCTTTCAATTGTTAAAGTTACCGCAGTCATTACATTTGCTGTGCTTTATTTAGTTTATATTTATCTATCTATTTATCTTTTTTAGAGTCTGAAAGATAATAAAGATATTGTTTGATTAGTGAGATTGTAGTCCTTGAAAAAGTTCAAGTTGTGCTTTGAAAGTCCTGGAATTGAATTTATTTCCTTTTAATTAATACCCTTTAATTAATAGGATTACAGAATCACCCGTTGCCATCTAAAGTATAAATCAGTTTATTTTACAGTATTCATTATCAAATTCTTTTTCTAATTTAGTCAATGTTATGTCATGAATATAAATTTAATTTCAGGAATTATGCATGTGTTTTTACTATCTTTAAATGAAATGCTGTGAGATATATTATTCATCGGCGTCTGCCATAAAAAAATCAATATCGGTTGATCACAGATATTCTATTTCATTCATTGGCATAACATGTAGGACTGGTTGATCAATCAAAATACTGTAAAGCCAATATCGCAATATGACTGCAATTGAATTGAATAAATATATAATTTACACGTGATCCGCCGCTGTTGATGATGATGATCTCGATGATCTCGATTCACAGTAAATGCTGCTCCACATGATCTGCATCAGTTTGAGTCGCTTTAACATACATTTGCACATTAAAGCAACTCATTATTATCATAATTCTATAGACATATTGATGTATAATCACAATTTTGGGCAAATTGTGCAGCACAGCAAACGTGGATTTTTTTTTTTTTATTAAATTTTTAATGTCAATTATTATGTTCCTCCCAAATTGTGCCACAATTGACTTCCTGTTTTTTTTTTTTATAATTAACTCGCTAGAGTCAAAGAACCATCATTCACTACAAGACCACCCAGGAAAGATGACGTTCCCCACCACCGATCACCTCTCCAGAGACGCCGGCCCGTTCAAACACCCTCCTCGCAGTGAGGGACGGTCGCAGAGAAACGACAGGCCTCCACGCTTCCAGAGGGACGGAGACTTCCCTAAACCAACCCCAGCCTCTTCCACCTTCTCCCAGCCGCAGAAATGGAGGGATGGCGAGCGAACGGGAAGAGGAGGATCAGAGCGATGGAAGAACGACAGTCAAGATGCTAGAATTGCATTCTCCTCGACGGCGGGGAAGCCCAGGGAGACGCAAGGAAAGGAACACAGTGGGTCGAAGGCTTTCCAGCAGGAACCTCATAACGGTGGATGGAAAGAGCATGATGGGACAGGATGGCCTGAAAGGAGAAACCAATCAAATGGATCCACGGCACCCAAACCCTCAAACCCTGCTGTATCCGGTCCAGATCCTAAAGCCAGAAATGAGGCGAACAACAGAAGGAAAGGCAAGCCAGAAAGGCCAAACTCGGGCTACTTTGAGCGTTCCCAGGATGCAATGAAAAAAGACTTTTCGCAGGATGTGGGATCAGGCCAGTTCATTAAAGTGACTGGGGTTTCAAACACGCAGATCCCTAATGGCGATTTAGAGCTCAGACGGACCGGTCCAATCAAACCACAGTCTTCAGGCCCGCCTCAAAAGCAGACCCACACGCATAACTCCGCCCCCAGAAAGAGATCCGGGCCAATCAAAGGTCAGAGAGAGCCAGCGGACGCCAATAATTACGAAAACTGGAAAGCTGGTGACCAGTGTCTCGCGCTCTACTGGGAAGACAATAAGGTGATTATTTTTGTTTGTTGTTGCATTATTATTATTATTATTAGTGCTGGGCAACTATTAATTATAAGCAATTAATTCCAAAATAAAAGTTTGTTTACATAATATATATGTGTGTGTACTGTGTATAATTATTTTGTATATATAAATACACACATATGCATGGATATATTTAAGAAATATTTGCATGTATATATATTTATACATAATTTATATTATACATAAATATAAATATTTTATATTTAAAAAAAAATAATTCTTAAATGTATACATGCATATTAGTGGAGCGGCTAAGTGCTTATGTTTGGCAGAATCGTTCAGTTTATGATACAAGCGTGAAAATTGGCATGAGCAGTCTCCATGGGTCACTTGACACGAAAATTGTCAGAGCCACTTGAAATTTCGAGATACCGGCCATTTTTCAAGATGGCCGACACCTTAGTGGAGCAGTTAAGTGATATAGTGGTTTATTTGGTGATACAAGCATGGAAATTGGCATGAGCAGTCTCTGATGGTCACTAGACAATAAGCCACCCACAGCTACTTGAAATTTCAAGATGGCGGCCATTTTTCAAGATGGCCACCACCTTAGTGGAGCAATTTAGGCTTAAGAAATCATTTAGTTGGTGATACAAGCGTGAAAATTGGCATGAGCAGTCTCTATATTTTTATACACAGTACACACACATATATTATGTAAACAAACTTTTATTTTGGATGCGATTAATCGTTGCCCGGCACTAATTATCATACGCTTTTGTTGCATATTCCATTGTGTGTACTTGTGTAACACCTTGCATCTTCGTGGCAGTTTTACCGGGCGAGAATCGACGCTGTCCACCCTTCGGGCTCGACGGCTGTGGTCGTGTTCAGCGACTACGGAAACTGCGAAGAAGTTCTGCTTCACAATATCAAACCTCTGCACATGGATGTGTGGGTAAGCATCAGATCCCCTGAGATACTTTAAAGCCAAAGTAAACTTCGACCGCGGCGGTTTGCGCAGTCCACGTGACGTAACTTCCGTCATCGGGACGGTTCAGCCCACATGCAGCCCAATTTATGAGACCGCGTGCGTGTACAACAGCGCATGCGCACGGTGAATGACGAGACCGAAGCTCCACTAGGTGGCGATATGCACAGTTACGCAGTGATGTGCTGTGCATTAGGTGAAGAAGAGTGCATACAAAGCAGCATATCCTCCATTGTTTTGCTTCTTGTTCTTGTTATTTCACACTGTTAACTGACCCTAGTTTGAAAACCCCTGTATTAAAGCATTGTGATATTATGCTAATGTAAAACTCACTATTTATGTGAGTTTCAGAACCTTTTCCAAGTTTCATTTCAGTTTGTACGCTACCTTGGTAGACAGTTCCCTATGTAGGCAGCAAAAAATACACCAAGTTTTGGAACAGACCTTTTAAATGCTAAAATGTTCATATGCATTAAAGACACACGTACCAAATTCCCAAATTCAAATTTTGGCTGTGTTGTATTTATTTAAAGAGCAGTCTTGTCTTGTTTGCCATGACTGATGCACTAGACTTGCGTTTATTCGTAACATTAGTCACTCATGTCCTGGTAACTTCTTTACAGGATGACGAAGACATTTACTATGAGAATTCCCTTGAATTTCGAAGAGGAGGAGACGGACAACCTCGACGCTCTCGACCGACGCAACAATATTATCAACCGCCCCGTGCAAGAGACTGACACACACTCGCACGCAAATCTTTCCCTAGCAAGGCAACTCATTTGATTTGCTCATAACAAAACAAACAATTAGTGCTCTTGCTAAACCAACACACTTAGATCAGGACTAGGGCTGTTACTCTTCTGCTAATAGGCACTTCTAGCATTGTGTAGATTCTGTAGAACAGTATAAATGCAACATGATGTTCTCTCCCTATGCAGGTAATTATCATTATCATCTCGTTATCCACAAGTAAACAACCCTAATTGGGGGAGAAAAAAAAAGACATGTGGTTTGTAGTACCTTTTCAGAAGCATCAATATTAACAGCTATATAGGAAATGCTAATAAAGTGAATCTCAGAATATTTCATCCTAAAATAAAAAATTAGATTTTGCATTGTGAATTTTTTTTTGCATGGAAAATAAACCCTTTCAGTTCTTTTTACTGTTATAAAAAAGTAAAGTTTTTTTTTATTTATTATTATATAAGTGTCTTTAGTTTGACTAAAAATGACTAATTAGAATCAATGAAAACTCAACTCAAAAGTTAAACACGTTTCGGTGTGTGCATAACCTTCATGAAAATGTCACAATGCAAAAAAGTCTTAATGATCCTTCAATAGACTTCATTTTCTTTATGGAAAATGTATATAAAAAAAGATTCCCAGATTTTCGGGTGGAAGCTTGTTTCCGCTTTTTTCCCATCTCACAATTCTGGCTCTTTATCTCAGAATTGCGCGATATAAAGTCGCGATTGCGTGTTATAAAGTCAGAATTGTGAGATATCAACATGCTATTCTGAAAAAAATAAAAGAATAGAATTGGACTAGAATCTTTTTATCCTTAAAATTGGACTTTATATCTCGCAATTGCAAGTTAATATCTCAGATTTCTGAGAAATAATGTCAGAATTGCAAGATGTAAACTCACAATTGTGAGATAAAAAGTCTCAATTATCTTTTTAAATGTTTTATTCTGTGGCGGAAACGAGCTTCCATAGCAAATGTGACCTGAACTTGAGCTGTCGTGAGATTCACTCAATGAGCATTGTCAAAAAACCGATGCACCGTCTGTAATGGTATTGTAATGCGAGGTGTTTACTGCGCTGGATATGCACTACTTCAAAAACAACTAATGCGTGACTGATGCACTTGTGTTTGGTCTCAAAGGTGTTTTTTTCAATTCTAAGACTGATCTGATCTCTGATGAGATTGAAGAACATATCTGAATAATATGTGACTGTAAGGGCTTGCAGAACATGTGATGAATTCTGGACTCTGTGAACCCTGCCATGCAAACGGCTGCTGTACACCGGGACTATTTGTAAAGGACTTGATATTAATAATTATAAAAGCGCTACACTCTTTTGTTCAAAGCTCAGTGCGTCATTTGTTTTTTGTTTCTGGTGTGTGTAAAGCTGCTGTGTGTAAAAGCGGAACAACATGCGTCTGTGTGAATCGCTCCCACATTCAGTTCAGTGGGACACTTTACTTTACGTATGCATTGCTGTACATATGATCTCAGTGAACCTTAAATAGACTCTATTTTTCTTTCTTTAAAACTTTTGATTTGAACTTTTTGATTTGATTTTGAACTTTTAAACCATTTGATTATGGGGTGAAATGTATGGAAGCTTGTTTCCGCCACAGAATAATAAATAAAAAAAAGGTAATTGCGACTTTTTCTCTCACAATTGCGTGATTATAAAGTCAGAATTGTGAGATTTAAACACAATTGTGAGAAATAAACTCGCAATTCTGACTTTATAACGCACAATTGGGAGATATAAAGTCAATTGCATGATATGAAGCCGCATTTGCGTGTTATAGAGTCAGAATTGTGAGATAAAAAGTCGCAATTATCTTTTAAAATGTTTTATTTTGTGGCGGAAACGAGCTTCCATTGAAATGTGAGCTGGACTTGATCAGGGGAAGTTTACACAACACCTTTTCAACTAAAAACAGAAAACCTTTAGTTTTTTGGCTGTTCATTTACATAATAATGGTGTTTTGAGGGCCTGAAAACGCAAACTTTTGGAAACCCGTTTCAAAGTGCAAGTTTTTTTTTTAATCGTCTCCGTGTAAACTACAAAAATGCAAATCTGTGAAAATGATGCCGTCATGCACATGAGTGTTACGTGGTCAGTCTATAGGTGTGTGTAGTGTTTCTTTACAAAGAACATCGCCATCTACTGGCCTGACGAAAAACGCAAAGAACAAACATTTCCATTTTAATTGCGTCGTTGTCGTGAAAACGAACCCTGGGCTTCACTTGGTCATAGTTTAACTGGAATATGAGAACTTTTTTTACCATTGAAAATGTGTATGCATCAGCTTTAAAGGGACGGTTCAACCAAAAATGAAAATTCTGCCATAATTTATTCACTCATGTTGTTCCAAATCTGTATGACTCTCGTTCTTCTGCAATATATCAACTGGTTTTGTCTTCATTTTGGACCCCATTGACTTTCAATGTATGGGCAAAACACAGACAAATTTTCAAATAACTTTGTTTGTGGTCCACTGAAGAAAGTAAGTCTCACAGATTTGAGGGAACTTTAATTTCTGTGTGAACGATCCCTGTAAGCAAATGAAACACCTGAAACTTAATCAAACATTAGGTCTGACAAGCTGCTGTTTGCACACAAGTCGGACACCGAACACTAGCTTCTAGTTAATATTTAGCAGGGTTTAAATGTGCCATCTGCCATCTGTCGCTCACATATTTTGAAGTGTTTTTTGTGTTATTTCATAGGACAGACAGGACAGGAGTAGCTCAGAGTTAAAGCACTGAAGGGTCGTGAGGACTGAAGTCAGTGATATAGCGTCTCGTGTCTTCCCTTATCTGCAAACATCGGACCGGTGTGCCATCCCTCCAGCTTCATTTGTTGTAGCCAGTGAAGCGAACACAGTAAGTCGATAGCATCCGCCTGAAACCGAGATCTCTGCGGTGGGCCGATATCATTTTTCACATTACAAAAGACACTATGAACAACATCTCATCCGTAGCCAAAGACTCGCTCAGAATAACAACGTCAAAACATGCAAAATCATGAAGAAAAGACTCATCAAACCTGATGTGTGTTTGTTATTGTGTGTGGCATTGAGGTTGGGGAGGGATTTATCGTATGCATGTTGAAGCTCTGCATTTGCATATATATAAATAATTCATAGCATGTGATGTGGAGACCATCTCTGAATAGCTGCGCTTGTACTTCCACATTTTACTGATTAGTGCCGACAAATTAGGTTAGATGTGTGATGAGAAGTGGCCTAGAAAACACACACCAAACAACTAGCACAACTACATAATTATAGGCTGAGAAATAAGCAGGTAGAATGGAAATGTTTAAATTCCTCAATAGCAAATGCACTCGCTGTTTGGTAATATGACAACAGATGACAGCGAAGTAGCAGCGAGTTATTAGATGTGCAGCAGAGACTCGTCTTAAAGGGATAGTGCACTTCAAAATAAATAATCTACAGGTGAAACTGGAAAAATCAGAATATGCTGCAAAAGTTCATTTATTTCAGTAATTCAACTTAAAAGGTGAAACTAATATATTATATAGACTCATTACATGCAAAGTGAGATATTTCAAGCCTTTATTTGTTATAATTGTGATGATTATGGCTTACAGCTTATGAAAACTTTTCACAAAACTTGGGTTTTTATAAGCTGTAAGCCATAATCATCACATTATAACAAATAAAGGCTTGAAATATCTCACTTTGCATGTAATGAGTCTATATAATATATTAGTTTCACCTTTTAAGTTGAATTACTGAAATAAATGAACTTTTGCACCATATTCTGATTTTTCCAGTTTCACCTGTACGACCTCGCGTTGTTTCAAACCTGTATGAGTTTCTTTCCTCACTGTTCAAGATGTTTTGAAGAACGCCAGTTACCAAACTGGACCCATTGACTTCCATAGTAGGAACTGTTTGGTTACTGACATTCTCCAAAACATCTTCCTTTGTGTTCAGCAGAAGAAAGAAACTCATACAGGTTTGAAACAACTTGAGGGCGAGAATTTTCATTTTGAAGTGAACTTTCCCCTTTAAGTAAATTCATTAAGTGTATTTATACTGTTTTCCTTTAATTTTGGGGAAAAGTTGGGTTGTGGGTGTGCGGCGTCAAACATTGCAACTGTTCATTATAAACATTGAGATTTCAGCATCACTGCAGGGGTGTAGGACTGGGTTAATGATCCGGCTGATTCCTAGAAGACTTCTTTGTTGACATTCAAACACTGTCAAAGTTGAGTTGCCATTTTGTTTCCTTGTGCATCATTGATGGGCGGCAGTTTCTGATGGTGGGTTACACTGCTGTTCAAATGTTTGTCTTTTTGGGGTTACGTTTAGGTTTTTTATTTTGTACCATTGGAATTGTACAAAACTTGGTAAAGGTGTTTTGCACTTGCTATGTCATGGACGTGATTTGAACAGGTTAAATGGTCCTAAAAACAAAGTCACACTTGTGCTCCTCGCGGTCAAAACCTGCCGTCAATTTTTTTTGTATATCAATCTCAAATTTGTTTCGATTTATGGCTTTGATTTCAGAGTTAGACATGTTTTTGGAAAATATATATCTCAAATAAAAATTGTAAATAGTATTCAGCAATAATTTGCCAAGTGTCATCTGTAAAAAGATGTCTGTGCTTCAGAAGCATTCACGATTTATGAAACTCAAAAAGTGAATGAATGGATTATAACTACTGCATAAATGTAATTTAGTACCATAAAATCCCCTATAAAATGTTAAATAAAAATAGAATTGAAATATAGTACATTGAAATATAATAAAAAAGGCCATTTTTGACAGTCATGCGAGGAGCACCGATGGGTTAAAAAAGAAATAAATACTTTTATTCTGCAAGGATGCATTAAAATGATCAAAAGTGTGACATTTAACATTTATAATGCTACAAATGATTTCTATTTCAAATAAATGCTGTTCTTTAACATTGACAATCACATAGAAAACAGCTTTTCTATTATTTCACTGTTTCGACTGTGTGTTTGCTGTGATATAATCCACTTTCACTGTATTGACCAATCAGCATCACTCATTTATTTCTCATCTGATAATGTAAATGCTTTCTTTTAAATTAAAGCTAAAAAACTGCTTGGTAAAATCAACAAGTTTCATGCAAACATGTTCACGTTTACATCTGTGGGCGACACAACTGCAAAAACGCCTTTTTCTTCCAGTGTTTTTGCAGTCGAAGGGTTGAAGTGTTTCTGGTCACTGAGGTTTGGAAATATTAAAGTATTACTGGAGTTAATAAGCCAGTGACACAAAGCCTTTGACTTTCTGCACTCGGGATGACACAACCTATTTTAATGTAGAAAGTCAAAGAAGTACAGGAGCGCTAATTCACTCAAACTGAGCGAGGCTTCATGTAATGGAGTAGTTTGTTAAATCTGACTCTGAACACGAGGCGAGACTCGGACTTTAATACGCTACTATTTTCAGACACAGTTTCTTAAAAGAATTAAAACATCAATTTGTTAATGGGATTATGTTGTCATCGGTCAGAGTTTAAAGCAACCGACGGCTGAAAGAAACAGTGTTTCTCTTTCTCCTCACATTGTCAGACCTATATGTTATATTTCCCACTATATTAATAATAAGCATCAGACTGTATTGCAGCAGAAAAAGAGGCTCGCAAATCAATGGATGAGATTCATCAGCAACAGTGACCCAATTTACCAGGAATGAAGATTCATTTATAAAGCTCAAATCTGAGGTCTAATAAATTGTTTGCATTGTGAATGCTTTAGTTTAACATAATCTTAGAATAGAGTATTAATGGCATTTAAAGTAAAAGGTTGAACTCGAATGACACTCCCAAATCACTGCTATGTCTGGAATGGCATCCGACCCAACTGCTTTTTTCATTTCTTTTGCATGCATATTGTGCTCAACATTTATTTTTTTCATTTCTTTTGCATGCATATTGTGCTCAACAATTATTTTTTTTATTTTTTTTGCATGCATATTGTGCTCAACTTTTATTATTTTTTTATTTTTTTGCATGCATATTGTGCTCAACATTTATTTATTTTATTTTTTTTGCATGCATATTGTGCTCAACTTTTATTTTTTTTATTTTTTTTGCATGCATATTGTGCTCAACATTTTTTATTTATTTTTGCATGCATATTGTGCTCAACATTTTTTATTTATTTTTGCATGCATATTGTGCTCAACATTTTTAATTTATTTTTTCATGCATATTGTTCTCAACAAATTTTTTTTTGCATGCATGCATATTGTGCTCAACATTTTTTTTTTGTTGCATGCATGCATATTGTGCTCAACATTTTTTTTTTGTTGCATGCATGCATATTGTGCTCAACATTTTTTTTTTTTTTTATGCATGCATGCATATTGTGCTTAACTTTTTTTTTTTTTGCATGCATATTGTGCACAAAATTTGTTTTGTTTTTTTGCATTCATGCACAATTAAAAAGTGCCTGGATGACACCACAGTTTTGTGCATTATCCAACATTATCTCCATTTCTGATTTGCCAAATGAACCGAATGTCAACCATAATCTTTCTTGTATCATTATTTGGTGAGACTGTCAAAAGTTGCACCAAAATGCACATGATTAAACATAATAAGGTCATGTGACATTGATCATTGCATGCAGTTTTCCACACACAGGTCTGAGGACAGCCTGAGCTTGACCTTCATCATTTCACCGTTACATTAAATCATGATAATCCCTGTGCAGCTTTGTTAAAATAATATCGAGCTGTTCTATCACATTTGTCCTGATGTAACTCAAGGTACGTCCCGTTTCTCCACACTCGACGCTTGTTCTGTTCACGGTTCCTCCTGAGGAAAACAACCAGGAATCCAAAGTCAAGATCTCAGAATGAACTCACATTTCTCATCGACTTTTGTGTGTCGAATATTTGATTCCGTTTCCATTTCATCGCAGATCTTCTAGGAGAAACAATTGAGACAAGGTTGGTACTTCATTTAGATTTCCATGTAGTATTACTGGATTTTATACTAAAACATTATACCAGTAATTTGTTTTAACTTATTTTGTTACAAAAAATCCATTCACGCACAATGTTTTATTTATTTACTTGATTATTTCAGTAGGGAGAGCTTGAGGGGAAAATATAAGTTTGTATGAAAAAATATAATGGTCCCAAAATCAAGCTTAATTTTTTTAATTAAATGCAAGTTATTTTTATATCATTTCAAGAAGAAACAATTTACAATGTCGGTACTTCATTTAAACATCTAATATCTAATGGTTCATATTGTTTTTTTGTTTTTGTTTTTATTATTACTGGCTTTATACTGAGATGCATTTATTTATTTTAATTATTATAATTAATGCTAAATTTGTGTGGAAAAAAATGTGATGGATGAATGTAATTTCTTTATGCATTTTATTTCAGGTTTTAGGAGAAATTGTTTAGTTGGTACTTTATTTAAACATCTAATGAGTATTATTATTATTTAGTATTACAGACTTCATACTGAAATGTATTTATTTATCATTTATGCATTGCAGAATGGAGAATTTGAGAGGAAAACATGTTAATTTTGTATGTAAAAAATGTAATTTGCAATTTTTTTTAAATGCAAGTTATTTTATTTTATTTCAAGTTGTAGAAGAAACACGTGAGACCAGGTCGGTTCTTCATTTAAACATCACGTCTCTCCTGAGCAACATCTGGCAAACGACAGTGGTTTTCCTCTCTTTACTAGTGTCTCTTAACCTAACCTCTCTCTCTCTCTCTCTCTCTCTCTCTCACGAGGGCTCTTTCTTTCTTTGACGCTGTTGTTCTCATGCCGTTTTCTCTTTCATTCCTCCAGTCTGGAACCCGATAAGCGGCGTGAACAGAAAGAGGAATGCTGTTATATGAGCCCTGTGATATAGGCTTCACATGCATGCTTTATGTGCGCTTCTCCCGGGACCACCCCTCAACACAGGGGCATTGTGGGACAGAAGTGCAAAGGACACAGACACAATAGATTTGTTAGTCTCAGGTTTAGTTTATGAGTCTGGGAGCGTTTGGGTCGAGGTGAGCGTGTCTCATCCAGTCGAGCGGAGCCGTATAGAGACTGATCTTGAACTCGCGGCCCCACACCGAGAGCATTGAGGCTCCTGATGCGGCCCTTCAAGAGCTTGTGCTTCATTACGGCCCTTACAATGAAACTAATGTAGCAACTTCTAATGTGCAACGCTTCTTTAGTATTTTGGAGTGTGAAACATGGCAAGAATTTGTCTGGATCATATTTCACGCCAAATTCAAAAGGAAAAAAAGATATAAAGATCATATCAAGCCTGGTTTAAGCACCATTATTTCTGCTTAATTAAACACATTATAAAGCTCAAATCTGAGCTCGAATAAATTGTTTGGATTGTGAATGGTGCTTTATTTTATCCAAAAAAAAAAGTATATATATTATTTCAAGTTTTAGAAGAAACAATGTACACAATGTTGGCAATTTATTTAAACATCTAATGATTATTATTATTTCGTATTACAGACTTCATACTGAAATGTATTATTATTATGCATTGCAGTATGGAGAATTTGAGTGAAAAACATGACAAAAGGAAAAAAGATATAAAGATCATATCAAGCCTGGTTTAAGGATCATTATTTCCCCTTAATTAAGCACTTTCTTATTACTTACAATAGTTTTTCTTCATACTGATCAAATTATTATAATAAAAAGTATGCCAGTCATTTTTTCTCTCTTTGCGAATAAATATACAAAAGAAAATCTGCATACTAAAGCAATCAAATATAATTTATTTTAGACTTAATTAATGATTTGTTTATTTTGCATTGCAGTAATGAGGCAAACAAAACCACATTTTGGTCCCAAAAATAGGATTATTTTATTTTATGACTCATTTTAGGGCAAAGTCAACCTTTCACACACGAGGTTAGACGGTAATACCATGTTATCTCTGGTCAGACGAGGAAAGTTACTGATCTACAGGTCTGGCGTCTGTTCGTGTTGGACCTCGATGACCCAACGAGATCTCCTCAACTCAAGTTTACACGGTTTCTAAGGTTAGTGCTAGTCTGGTGTTAATGTAAGCCACAAGCGTTCACATCTCTTCCTAAGTGTGCAACTTCTGGCAAAGTGTCTAGATGTTATGCTGATAGACAAGTGTGAACGCTTTAGTTTGCTTAGTTTTAGCTTGAAGATGATGTGTCGGTGTGGTTTGCATTACCAGTGTGTTTTGCCT
Organism: Rhinichthys klamathensis goyatoka; assembly: GCF_029890125.1. NCBI lineage: Eukaryota > Metazoa > Chordata > Actinopteri > Cypriniformes > Leuciscidae > Rhinichthys > Rhinichthys klamathensis. The sequence goes on from NW_026607169.1 coordinate 303,277, forward strand.
GTTAAAGTAGACCAGCACAAATACTCATATTCTTCTGTCTCTGCCGACGCAGGATTTGCATATTAGCTGGTGGATGAGGAATGTCGGCGGCAAACACCAAAAACCAGTTTTGCACATCGACCCACAACAATGACACTGGATTAAAAACGGCATTTGTGAACTCGAGGTGTGTTGAAACCACACACACACACACACACACACACACACACACGCACACGCACACACACACTGCCAAGTTTCTGAATGAGCGATGTTCATATTGAGGGCTGTGAAGCACTTGAGTTATTGCACTATTTGTGTATTATTATTATAACTGAATGCTTGTACATTTACTCCTTACATGTTGATGGAAATAATGAGTTTTGAATTTAGACTTTCAAGATTATATTTCACAAATCACTTTTTTTTTTCTTTTTTTTTTATTCTTCCACAAGTTGTGCTTAACTTTTTTTGCCAATGAAATCCATTTGTGTGTAAAATGCGACGGTCGTTTGTCTCTGAGAAGAAAAGACTCGTTCTTCACTCAACACGATCTGTGACACACTTCATCATGAAACTCGATTCAAGAGGTCAACAGGTTTGAGAAAACTGAATACGTTACTTTAATGTGGAAATCAGGAGAAAAAAGCTTTTGGAAACACTTTATAAGCAGTTTCCGCTTGTTAAAGGTACAGTGCACTATATAACGTCTAAAAACAAAACTGCATGCATTTTGTGGAAGAACATTGTTTTGGTATGTGCGGATGAATATGATAATCCTTCTGCAAATAAAACATTCACTACTTCAGAGATACAACCAGTGTAGATGAAAGGATCTCCCGCTGACTAGCTGAAGACATTACTGTATAGCTTTAACCATTAATAGACACGATACTTCCTTGAGAATTGAGGAAAACACATCTTAAGCGGGAAAGAGCTTTAAGTAAATCTGAGGTGTATTTCTACAGACTTCTGAAAGCTACAGAGAAGAGAAGCAAATGATCTCTGCGATTCACAGAAGCCACTGGATCCAGGCTGAGAAAGACGGATTTACAGTTATTATTGTGTGTCAATATGCAGAATTTAGGAGTTTAGGATATTGTATTGTTATATATTGTATTGACAACTCATCAATTCAATATTTACCATCGTATATTCTGCATAATTGGATGTTTTTAAATAAACACTGACAAAAAGCTACACCAGTTTTAGGGCTGGACGATATGATGATATATAACAGTGATATGAGTGATCACATGGATTTACACCTATACTGTATTTATATAAAGCGTTCACAGGCTTTGCTTTGTTTTTCCCCGGCGTGGAAATCCGGCTCATATAATTGTGAGGAAACATGATTCTGCCGCATGTCAATATCCACGATCACCGGAGCTTTGGTAAGTTGTAAGGAACCCTATATCGAGTCCAACCTTTAGTTTAAACTGATAATCGTTTGTTTTACTCACATTTTCGCCGTTTCCCTGTTAACTCCAGTCACTCAGCTAACTGTCAGGGGAAGTTGCTAAAGGCGGATCGATTTGTTGCTAAAAGTTGCTAGCAATGCAAAACTACGCCATTATGTAATACTTGAATGTTATTTGAAATGCTCATTTAGATTTGTTTACAAAAGATTGCAAGATTTGTTAACACTTTTTCATGATCAGATTTTTTTTTATTTTAAATACAACATTGATATTGAACAGTTTCAATTTTATGTAGGCTATTTTCTTATTAACCAGTGAAAATACACATGAAATGTGTTTAAATTATTTTACCAAAACTGTAAAATGCGTGCTACTGCTGCCGCAGCCTCAGTGCCTGGCTATGTAGCCCTTATGTAACCCTTATGCAGCCCTTATGCAGCCCTTATGTAACCCTTATGTAACCCTTATGTAGCCATTATGTAGCCCTTATGCAGCCCTTATGCAGCCCTTATGCAGCCCTTATGCAGCCCTTATGCAGCTCTTATGTTGCCCTTATGCAGCCCTTATGCAGCCCTTATGTAGCCCTTATGCAGCCCTTATGCAGCCCTTATGCAGCCCTTATGTAGCCCTTATGTAGCCCTTATGCAGCCCTTATGTAGCCCTTATGTAACCCTTATGTAGCCCTTATGCAGCCCTTATGCAGCTCTTATGTTGCCCTTATGTAGCCCCTGCCCTGCGCTCTTGTCTTTTGTCTTCCGGTTTTCACAGCGATTTCCACTTTTCCACAGCGATCTTAAGGAATTATGAATGAACCGCTCAGTCTAGCTTGTACACGTGTTGTTTAGATTAGAATCACTTTCCAAAAGTTGCTAGAAGTTGCCAAATAAATAAATAAAATTGCTACATTTGTTGCTAGGTGCTTTTTGGAAAAAAACTGCTACATCTAGCAACACAATTGCTAAGTTGGCAACACTGGCTCTTCTGCCACTCATCTCTGCGTCGCGTTTAAAACATGTCAGATCCCTCAGTTCTCCATCACATATTTTTCAGCCGATGTTGAGTTTTGTTTTATTACGAGCTCTGTCTCGTTCTCTTTCTCCAGCAGACTCTCCTCTGTTCACACACACACACACACACACTCATATTCTGATGTTGATTCTTGTTTTATTACCAGCTCTGTCTCGTTCTCTTTCTCCAGCAGACTCTCCTCTGTACACACACACACACACACACACACACTCTCAGGATCTGATGTTGATTCCAGCAGACTCTCCTCTGTTTTACTCAAGTAAGTGTGGTTAAAGTGTGTTTTTGACTAGTTTTATTTGCACAGCACTCATGCTGTAAAGGTGAAGTGTGTAACGTAACATCGCCAAACAGGATTCGGTTTCAGATTATCTACATCTTTGGTCCAGAAATAAGTTAGTTCGTCAGGCTGGTCGAGATCTCTCATCAAACGAGAAGTAAAGAATAAAGCAGTTCAAGTTCAGTTTATTAGTATAGCACTTATACACGACTGACCAGTGCTGTACAGAGCTGAAGAAGGAAGGAGCAAGGTAAACAAACAACGGCTAAAACAGTAAAAACGTTAATTAACAGTTACAATCATTTTTCATTTCAACATCAAACGCATCTCACACACACACACACACACACACACACACACACACACACACACACACACACACACACACACACACACACACACACACACACACACACACACCTTTAACTGAATCCTCTGTTGTGTTGATAAGAGGGAAGGCCTTGCGTGGCTCGAGGTCAGTGTGGAATAACTGAGTCCTGACGTTAACTGCTGTTGTGTGGAGATGAATGACTGATCCAGGGTCAGGCTCAGATGAAGGAGGAGGACAGCCTGTGATGTGGAAATGAAGCCGGTTACTCGAGGCTTGTTGGACGAAGATAAACATGTTTATAGTGTGAAGGATTGCGCTGGAAGGTTGTCCTCGGGCCATCGGCTCGAGTGTGTGTGTGTGTGTGAGAGAGAGGGAGAGAGTATGTGTGTGTGAGAGAGAGGGAGAGAGTGTGTGTGTGTGAGAGAGGGAGAGAGTGTGTGTGTGTGTGTGTGTGTGTGTGAGTGAGAGAGAGAGAGTGAGTGTGTGTGAGTGAGAGTGAGTGTGTGTGAGAGAGAGTGTGTGTGTGAGAGAGAGCGCGTGTGTGTGTGTGAGTGAGTGAGAGTGTGTGTGTGTGTGTGTGTGTGTGTGAAAGAGAGTGTGTGTCTGTGTGTGAGAGAGAGTGTGTGTGTGTGTGTGTGAGTGTGAGTGTGAGAGAGAGTGAGTGTGAGAGAGAGAGTGAGAGAAAGAGAGAGAACGCATGTGTGCGTTATATTTACATGCCAATCCTTTAAAGTCCCCCTGTGGTGAAAATCAAGCTTTTAATGCTGTTTATAATGATTTGGATGCGTGTACATGTATGACACTTCATAAACCAAGGAAAAGGTGATTCTTTTTAAGGAGAAGTGTGTGAACATCATGCATACTTCACAGGTTTTTTTGTTTGTTTGTTTGTTGCATTTGTCTTGGTTCCACTGGAAAGCTGTTCTTCGTCAGACGCTGAATGAGGAAGTGATGTTTAATGCACAGGAGCGTTGCTCTCGAGGCTTTACTGTTGATCAGTGTTTCTGAAGAGATGTAAACTTCAGTGTTTGAGTGATTCCTCAATACATGTGCAAAACCTGTAAAACCCTGCATGTGTTCCTCTCTCCATAACCCTGCATGCGTTCCTCTGTGAACAGTCTTTCCACGTCGAGTCGAGTGTTTGCGTGTCAGTTCTGAACCTCGGACAGTTCAAACGGGAAAGATGAGATGAAACGCAGTGATACTCGACTCGTGAGAGGATGTCAGTGTATCGTGGATCAGATTACACTGGATTAGATCACATCGCATTTTTGCAGCGATTAAAAAGGTACTATGTAACAGATGTGAGTTGTGTTGGTTTTGAAAACACTTCACAATAAGGGTTGTTGACATTAGCAACAATGAAAACACTTCTGAAGTTAGAAGTTTAGTTCATGTCAATTGAAACACTTTTAAAGTCCGTAGTTGCATCTAATTTGATTTAATGGACCCGAGTGAACATGAACTAATGATGAACAGTACTTTCAGGAAGTAACGTTAGCAAATATTGTTAGATCATGGAATTAACTAACGTTAACTATATTGTAAAATCAGTTTTGTCTGATAGAAATGTTCCAGGACCAATGATGCTTTAGGAACATGTTTTGCTTGATAACCGTCTGGTATTTACACAGAATACTGTACCATCATATTCGTTTTCTCTTATTTTTAGTTCATGTTAGTTAAACAAGTTGTGTTCCAAATTTTAAAGCTGCGGTCCGTAGCTTTTTTTGGGTTAAAAATGATCCAAAATACATATTTGAGAAAATACATAACCAGCCAGTGTTGAACACTCTCTGCTTGCCGTAGCTCGACTCACAGCGGTCAGCTTGTAATAATGTTTGTAATTCCAGCGGGACTGGTGGATTCCGAGCTTGTCTTTGCGTCATTACGTCACATCTGTACACACACACACACACACACACACACACATCTGTACACACACATCTGCGCACACACACATCTGTACACACATCTGCGCACAAACACATCTGCGCACACACACATCTGCGCACACACACATCTGCACACACATCTGTACACACACATCTGCACACACACATATCTGCGCACACACACATCTGCGCACACACACATCTGCACACACACATCTGCGCACACACATCTGCGCACACACACATCTGTACACACACATCTGTACACACACATCTGCGCACACACACATCTGTACACACATCTGCGCACACACACATCTGTACACACATCTGCGCACAAACACATCTGCGCACACACACATCTGCGCACACACACATCTGCACACACATCTGTACACACACATCTGCACACACACATATCTGCGCACACACACATCTGCGCACACACACATCTGCACACACACATCTGCGCACACACATCTGCACACACACATCTGCACACACACATCTGCGCACACACATCTGCGCACACACATCTGCACACACACATCTGCGCACACACATCTGTGCACATACATCTGTACACACACACCTGTACACACACACACACATCTGCACACACACATCTGTACACACACACATCTGCACACAGACACACATCTGTACACACACACACACATCTGCACACACACACACACACACATCTGCACACACACATCTGTACACACACACATCTGCACACACACACATCTGTACACACACACACATCTGTACACACACACATCTGTACACACACATCTGTACACACACACCTGTACACACACACACACATCTGCACACACACATCTGTACACACACACATCTGTGCACACACACACACATCTGCACACACACATCTGTACACACACACATCTGTACACACACACATCTGCACACACACACATCTGTACACACACACACATCTGTACACACACACACATCTGCACACACACACCTGTACACACACACACATCTGTACACACACACATCTGTACACACACACATCTGTACACATAAAGACGAGTCTCGGCTAGTATGCGCTATATTGTGTGTGAGGATGTTGGAGGTGGAGATTTATAGCCTTTTCTCACAGCACTTGATATAATTAAACTTATTAATTTGATGGCGGATCCAGAAAGGATCAAACGATGATCACCAGCGACAGCAGACTCGCCCGCTGTAACACGCAGAAGACTTCGTTCAGACTTCGGAGCGGCTACAGAAGAAGAGACTGCAACGGCCATGCGAACACAAGGATATTATCGGAGGGGCATTACATGTAGTCACGCAATGCTGACGTTGTTAACATTAACAATTTGAGAAAAAAGTATAATTTGCACGGTTTTGCGTGATGATAAGCGATCGTTAGATTTAATCAGCGCGATTTACTGCAAAGTCAGAACCAGAACAAAAGTGGATGTTACTTGTTCAGATTACATTTTCCAGTGAAAATTATTATGTTGGTCATACTTCCAAAACGAATAATCTGTGATTGCGAACGCCAGTATCCACACCGGCGGCGACTGACACACACACACACTCTCCTCAAACACTGTGTTCATCCGCGCTGTGCCGAGCCGAGGCACAACTCATGTAAAGTTGATAACTCCGCGAATGACTGCAATTGCAGATTTCGAACAGAGATGGCGACAAAGAGGAGAAACCGCGGACTGCAGCTTTAAGATGATTTCACAAAAATGTAACTTCAAAACTGTTTTCAGGATGAAACCTGATTTATGATGATCACTGAAATACATGATAGACTGATAGTTTTACTAACTAATAATGTGTGCTGCATATTTTAATGCTTGCTGTAATAATTGCTTTGCTTCATTAGCTTACAATCTATTAGAAGGATGTTTTTAACCTCCTGTTTTCATTTGTAATTCACTCGGCATCTCTATTTCCATCTTCATTTCTTTATTTATTCCTCTGGTTTCGGGTCGACTTCTTCAGACTCGCTTCTCTTCTCTTTCACAGTTTTCTGAAGTCGACACTCAGAAGTGGCTTTGCCTCTTGAATGAACTTATGATGAATATAAACACACAGGGCTAATTCGCCGGTGTGCTTTTCTTTTCAGACAAAGGTAATTAGCAGCGCTGTTGCCTCTGATTTAGTCCAAGGTCTGTAATTTATCATCGTCATGCATAATGAACGAGAATCGAGAAACACGAGCAGAATTCAGATGAGAGCGAAGCAGACGCAGAGTTTGACGTCTGTAAACGAGTGAGAATGCTTTACAACTTTAAAGATGATTGACGTTTGAGTCCATCGAGGAGATTTCCCGCCAGATTGTGAGCGTTTGATTGGCTGTTGGAGTGTTTTCCCTTGAGAATGAGTTTCTCAGACTGAGAACATTGGACGAGTATTAAGAATGACATGGATTTCCTTTAATGCTTTGGCCTGTCGTCTCATATCACTTGAAGACGTGAAATTTGCATTTTAATTGCAGATTTTAAATGTTAAATCTTTAGAGAATTGTCTCTATGCTTTAGTGATGGTTTCTGATGAGAAAGCATGGGGAATATTGTTGCACGACTGTGTAATGTCTACATGTTTTATCTCACAATCTTCCACACGTTTTTGAGCGATCAAAGCATTTCTGCTTGACCTTATCTGCATTTTCCCATGTGTGTGTGTGTGTTTGATCTCTTAGTTTAACTAGGAATCGCTGTCATGAAAGAGATCGAAGCTCCATCAAGATTTCAGATCAGTATTTCCATTTTGAAACATATTGTTTTTACTTAACATAAATGTACTTTTCAATTGATTTTCTCTTTATTTGATCAAAATTACAGGATAACACCGTGTCCTAACTACACGCGACGCGATAAAATTCCAGCGACAGCAAGTGTGTCAGTCCACACTAGACGCGACGCGACTGTGAGACGCCACACGTCAATCAAAAATCACAGCCATTCAGAACAGCGTGTGGGCGGAGTCTCTCTGTGAAAGCGCACTGGCCCGCACTCGCATTGGAAATGGGTAAGGACATAATCAAATCAAGAAATAACATTATTAAAAATCAAAACATTAACAAAATATACTCATTGACTAATTTTGTTATGAAGTACAGTTGTATGTTTGCATAGAATTCAGTTTGAACGCTATATTATATGCTTTCAAAATCTGAGGTAAATTATCCATTATCGCTTGTGGCACAGTGACCTATTTTTAACTAAAAATAAATAATGTGTACTCATAACCAGTGTAATTTCTTCATATGACAATCAGATCTTGTTCATGGGGAAATTCAGCCGCGACGTCGCAGAAATAGGAACCGTTTCTAAATTAGAAACTTCGCTGTCGCCGTCGCGTCTGGTTAGGACAAGAACTCTGATTAACATGGAAAAGATACCTTTCATCACGTGTCGCGGCATCGCGCCGCGTGTAGTTAGGACACGGTGTAATGGCCTGGTCACACCGGGACGAATTTCGCGCGCGTTATTCGCCGACGTTTAACGCCTCGTGACTAAACAAAGGGCGCCAATGTGAGTGTGCACACCGACGCGAAAAACGCCACGCGTAAAAGCGTCATTTTTTAAAAAACGCCTCAGGTTCGTTTTTTTGGTTTGACGCGCCGCGTCAAAAACTATCCGACCAATGAGATTGGCGCTTTTGCTCACGTGTCTGGAGCTTCTGAAGTTACAGTAAAACACAACTTGGGGGCGCTCAAACACAAAACGGTCTTGCCGAGCACACATACGCAACGGCGAAGAAGATATACGTCATGTAGCGTCTACACACCATAGATATCCATAATAAAGGCTAGATGTCTCGTCCCCGCTGCTGGCCAATGGCCTTTATTATGGATATCTATGGTCTACACTGCCGAGGAGAAATAAGACGAGGAAGATGCGAGGCAAGATGAATGTAGAGCTGCTGGTCTCGTTGGTGTCGGAACATAAAGAACTATATGACAAAGGCGACAGCGACTACAAAATATAATAGGACTATTCTGTTTTACATTAAGCGCCATCTAATGTCAGGGAATGAATTGGCATGTTCACTCGGCTCAACGTCAGCGAAAATCGATTGGGTGTGAACACAAAAACGCGTTGAAAAACGCTGACGAATAACGCGCGCCGATATTCGTCCCGGTGTGTACAAGCCTTGAAGGTCCTTTCACACTGGACGCGATTTTGACGCACGAATAATTCGCGCGATAGTTGTATTTTTTGATCAGCTGTTTCTGTTTGTGTAATGAGTGCTTCCACACCGAACGCGAATGTGCTGCAGCGAAAAACGACTTTTATTTTTTCCGCTGCTAAATCGATTTTTTTTTTACTTTTGCGGCGACAGAAAAGGCTTCAGCCAATCACATACAAGGAAACAAAGCCGAAGCTTGTTGACGCTTTGGCCGCTCTGATGTAGCAGCGTTATGTGCAAGAGAAGAGAAGTGTCACAACATGAAATGTAAACTAAAAACAAACAATACGTTAAAACTAGAAACCTTTTATAATGACAGCATTTTTATATTGCCTATTCCGCATCTCAACGCACGCATACCCATCATTTATGACATGACGGTGTTTGCTTATAGGGACCAGTTAAGAACGAGGAATAGCTGGGATAGTTGGTGTCTCCGGCGAGTTGATGAAGTGCTTGCTGATGATTTATAATATTTTTGACTTTGAGGGAAATAATTGATTTTGAATATTTTCAACATTCATGGTTGTGTGTTTCATATTATTTTTGCATGCATGTATAGGCCACACACCAGAGCATGTGCGTAAAGCGGAGCGGGGTGACGCTTAAATAGGCCTATAAGTTAAAAAACTCAAACATACGTTTCATATACGTTTAAATAATATAATGCTATTTTTTTTTTTATTTCATCTATGTTGATGAGCTATATGGAGACCGCATGAGATGAGTAAGGATCATAAGATGCCCAATATATCGAAAACATTTGGAATGGGTCAGACATAATTTTGGCCACTTATTAAGTTCTGTTTTGTAGAAAGCCTTTCTTTAAAGTGAATTTCGTTTTGTATAAATTGTATCTTAATTTGAATCAATGTTTCATCAACAAATTGCCTGGATTTATAGGAATAAGAAGCAAATATAGTAGACAATATAATTAGGACACGGAGGCGCCGGCACATGAACTGAAGCGCGTCTCATACCGAAAACTGACAGAAAACACTAGTTTATTAATAAACAATTCAAAAGTTTAATGCATAATCCTTACTTTGGCCGGTTCTTTGTGTCAAAGGTTTAGCTACTTTACAAGATTAGCATACTCCCCTTCAGACTCTCTGTTCTTTAAGATTGGGTGCACACAAAACATTATTTTCTGTCTTTTAAAGAAAACGAAAAGCTCGTCTTCACTGGATGATGATGATGATGATGATGATGATGATAAAGTGTCCGTGTTTTCTCAGCTGTCGGCCCGAAAGTTTTGGAATGTTGAAGCTCTGAACGTCGCAAATTCGCGTCGCGGCTGATGTGAATGGTTTTGACGCGAACTATTCACTTTTCCGTTTCACTTTTTCGTTGCGCGTCTGGTGTGAAAGGGCCTTTACATAGTAGATAAATATATATAAAATCAATAAAATTAATATTTTTATTCAGCAAGGACATATTAAGTATACATAAAATGCTGTTCTATTTATCAAAGAATCCCGAGAAACAAAATGCATCATCGTTTCCATGAAAACATTAATCAGCACGACTGATTTCAACATTTATAATAATCATAAATGTTTCTTGAGCAGCGCATCATCATATTAGAGTGATTTCTGAAGGATCATGTGACACTGAAGACTGGAGTAATGATGCTGAAAATTCAGCTTTGATCACAGGATATAAATTACACTTTACTATATATTCACATTTAAAACTATTGAGCCCAGCACAATTCGTTCTCTCATTTTAGTAATTTTTTTGGGTACTAATTAATTTCCTCGTTTAAAATGAACTGTGCGCACGATATCATTCTTCATTATCTCGTTTTACTAAATCATGTCTGCTAACTTGTTCCCTTGTTTTGATTTAAAGGCACAATATGTAAGATTTTCAGATTAAAATATCTAAAAAGCAACAGCGTTATATATTGTAACATAAAATTCCTAAATTTCTGAAGATTAAATGTAAACTATGTATAAGTTTTCGTATTGTGATGATTATGGTTTACAGGTAAACTCCCATTCTAATTTTGACTTTGGGGTTTTCATAAGCTGTAAGCCATAATCATCACAATTATAACAAATAACAGCTTGAAATATCTCACTTTGCATGTAATGAGTCTATATAATATATTAGTTTCACATTTTAAGTTGAATTACTGAAATAAATGAACTTTTGCACCATATTCTAATTTTTCCAGTTTCATCTGTAATGTGAGAGTGTTTTGTAGATCTCCGAGAGTGTTTAATCATTACACCTGACGAGGGCAAATGAGGAGAAATGCCTTTTAAAGCCCAGAGCTATAGTGTATTTGACATGTGTGTGTGTGTTTGTGCAGTTGAGCGTGTGTGAGTGTGTGCAGATCGTAATCAGCACACCTGTTCCTGTGGACATTAATGTGGAAATGTGCTTCACTCGCATGGAGACTGTAACTACACCGAGAGCCAATCATCTCTGTGCAAACAGCTTCACTCTTAATGATTTAACAAAGTACAATTCATCTCTGAAGTCATATAGTTCATTACAATATTTTGTTCTACTTCTATACATTTTTTTTCAGGATGCATGTTAACACACAATACTGTACTTTAATTCACAGTAGTTGCCACAAGTGATGTT